>NC_072404.2:140150909-140453939 GCF_028858775.2 Pan troglodytes
CTCAAAACAAGGGCATTATTGTTAAGAAAATCCATTCATTTGGGCTGTGAATGATAACCTATTATGTCAGTGGTTACAGGCCTAACAACCAGTCAGGAAAAGAGCAGGATGAGCACAGGGTAGAACCTCTAAATGGCTGGAGCTTCTATGCCTTTGGCTTCTTCTTGCATTTTTCCATTATCCTTGTCCTTGCAGCATTTCAGGGCAGCTTCCCATGGGAGATACTTTTTTGAGCACGAGTGGGGGAACAAGTTTATCAGAGCCACTGTTTATCAGACTGCTCTGAATAAGATGACCTTTTGCAAAAGGTCTTAATTTTGGAGTGTATGCAGATCATGATACTATGGCAGTGACACACTTTGATTAGTATTTCTAAACCAAAAGCAGAGAAGGAGAGACTTTCCTCACCCCTTACATTCACGCACACACTGCTTGTGCACTCTCTGGAATGAAACAGAACTCTGGCAGCCACTGTTCCACAGTCAAAGAGAAGACTTCTTATACTTATCAACTGATATTTAGTCTGATATGCCCACATATAATAAATAACCATTTATTTCTAATATACTCAGACTATTCCATTTACATGTGATTCCCAATGCCGTGGGGGAAAAATATTTTGAAAGCATCAACTATCAACTGTCCTTACTGCCTCATTCTCCACCTTCTCTTCTTTTGCCTAAGCTTGATACCACGCTTTCCTTATTTTAAAAGCCATTTAAGACTATTTAAAAATCAACATATTCTCCCAAAACTTGTCTTGATTCCATAAATCCTCTTTTCCTTTATAGTCCTATCTTGAATTAAGGTTTGTTACCAATTATGATATCTATAGCACAGTACATTCCTTATATGGTTAAAAAAATTCATTTAACTACAACCTAACATGTTATAATTCCTATCAATCTGTCAGGTGTTTATTAAAATAAAAATGTAAATGAAGCAAGATTAGCAACATTTTGTCTTAAGATATAAACCATCTATGTTAGATTCTAAAGATTCCATGTTTATTCTCAGTAATTACAAAATCATTTCAAAATGTAATATTTCCCCCAAGCCCACAGTCCAGTTTTCAATCTTTGGTATTATTATGATGTTCCTAGTCAATCTTAAAGTGACCTGGAATTTCAGTTCCTTACCTTGGGGTTCTGATGAGTTTCCAAAAAGCAGTAACACATTTTTACCTATTTCCCTTTCTGACTAATGATATTGATTTGCATGATTGTGAACTCAAACTAAAAACAAAATTATGTATAGTTAGGTCATCATGATTTTAATAAAATTGAGAAACCATATTTTAGGACAAAATTTATCTGCTTTTAACCAAAATTTCACTATTGGTAGTCTGTTAAGGAAATTTCTTTCTTGATTCAATCTTCTTACAAAAGGCAGTTATTTCTAAATTGCATATCTTGATGCAAATTGGCTTATCAGATGCTTTTCCGATATAAAAAGGATTTGAATTAGGAAGACAATAGTAAAGATAGGCCCTGAAGATGGGAATTGATGAGGAAGGGGCTATTTTGACAGAAAAAAAGAAAAAAGTAACATCCCTGAGTAGAGTCACAGACCTAATAAGAATGTCTCATTCTAGGCAGGGATCAAATCAATGACCTTGGCCTCATTAATGAATGCTATGAACTATTCAAGTGTACAGACAGATAACACTGAAAACTATTACAAATTCACAAATGGAAAGTATTCTGTCTCAAGAACAAGACTGGCACAGTGATCATATCCTGCGTTTTATGGAAGTTTATGAAAAGTACCTACACTTACTCTGCAAATAAAAAAAGACCCTCCATATTTGACGTTGCAGTAATCCCATTCTCAACTCCACTCTGAAATTTTGGATGAGATCATCTCTTCTGGCACAAAGAATATTATTCCAATTAGGATATTTAAGAGTTAGTCTTGGCAACAAGGTTGAGTTCATTATTGGACCTTGGCAGGTCAATTCATGGGAAGTGAAATGACAGGCGCATCCCTGGAGGATGGAGCAGAAGTGCAGAGGCAGAGACAAACTGCACTGCATAGCTGCCTTCCCATCCCTCTCCCACAATCTACATCCCAGACCCAGGTCCATGTGCTTCCAATGGGATACTGTTAAAAGGCTGCCGCACATAAGACAAATGCCGTTAAAGGTGTAAAAATTGTATCAAGGTCCATGCAGCCTAAGTATGAAAGCAAAGGTAGACCCTCACCCACTCAGCCTTCGGTAAACTTATAAACTCATATCTGTTTTACTTCTGCAGACACATTTGCCTCCTTGTCTCTGTGGAAGGATACTTTGCTGACATGGCAGGATACCTTGGAAGCCCTCAGGAGCTCAGAATAAATCTTCACTCTGATTATGTGCTTGGGAGATTAATCCAATTCTTGAGAAAGTCCATTCATCATGTTCCCCTTTCCTCGACTCCACAATGGAGTCTAAAGCATCCCCCTTGTCCATCTTCTTTCTTAGGTTCTCCAAGGTCAAATTAAACAATTTGTATATGTTTTGATTTTTTCAGAAGAAAAGGACTGAATTTAATATACTGTTATTACATTGCCAAATAAGCCATTCATTTCAATAAAATGTTTAATTTTGACATATTTAGTGTCCTTATAGCTAATAAGGACTAATTGTAAAGCAGAGATAGATATCCTAGGCACTGGCACAAATTCCATATTTTAAAAGAAATTTCTAGAACTGAACTATTTGCTGAATTATTTTGCCAATTATTATTATGGACTTTCTATCCTGGGAAAGCTAAAGGAAACAAAAAAGCAAGAATTAAAAGATTTTCACATTTGTAACTTTTCATCATGGATCTAGGCTGTATAGGCATTTATGAAGATTAATAGTAAGAATGTAACTGAAAAGAATTAGAGGGAGCACAGTTTTCCCTTTAATTTCTCCATCTCTGGTCATAACAAGCACAACTGTGACTTGACCCATTTCAGTGCCATTTCTGAGCTTCCACGATGCTTTGTTCAAACCTCTATTATAATATTCATCATGGTGTAGAACATTACTTTACTTTTCTGTAATTTTAATGGCAGTGGCTCATCTATGATATTCATCTTTGGAAACTTTTCCCCCTCTTCCTGTATTGCCTTCTTCTGCTGCCCACTCCTAATAGTACCTCGCATAGAAGAAAAGCCAGGTAAACATTTGATAAATCAATGAATGGTGAACAAATGAACGAATGATGACACCTATGGAAAAGGATTACAGAAAATAATAGATTATTCAAATTGTTCTTTAATCAGTTATTGGGTGCTGCTGTTTTATATATAATCCTTAAAAGCTGAATGCCAGACAATGTCTATAGAAGGGAAGTTAAAAAATCAATTTTCCTATTTATACTTCATTGACAAGCTTTAGAAAAGGACACATTCTCATTATGATCAATGGCAAAGGAAACTATTTGGATTTCTTATTTGAATATTATAAAGCTTTTCTTTCTTGTGGAAGATCCAAATTCAGTTAACTTTACCATACACCATTCAGAAATGGAGTTATAAATAAAAGCACACTCTAAGAAACACTTTTCTTCCTGTTAGAGTCATCAGCTAAATATTTTCATTTGCATGGGAATATATAAAATGATTACTAAAAGATTAATGGGAAGTCATAAAATATTTGTTCAGCACCATTCTCATATATTGAGCACATTTTCCCTAAGAATACTATTAGTAACTTTAAAATTGCTCATAAAACAGTAAGTTTCCACTTAAAAGTCCGGCAGAATACCTAATGACTAATCCACCTCTCAAAGAAAATTTACCATATGCCATGATAAATGTTCTATTACTTGAATACAGGCGTTCTAGGGAAATCTGTGTAGAATCAGATAGTTGTATGGCACTGTCATCTTCAACCTCCAAAAACCCTTTCTTTCTTGTCAGTGCTAGCTACGATCAAAGGCAATGAAAGAGCCATTTGTTCCACTCAACTTAAAACCAGTATTGCTAAAGTCATTGGAGAAGCTGGTTCCTCTCATTAGAAAAGATTCTAGACTTGTCACAAATTATTCCCAGACCAGAGGCCATGGTAAGACATGTTCCCTTTATTCTCTCTCCACCTCTGTGCAGGAGTTTTATCCCAGTAAAATAAAAATACAGTTAGATCTGGGGTTATCTCATTATAATTATTTGAAGCCTTCTGTTCTACAACACTCCATGAAGGTGTGGGTTCTTTAAACTAAAGAGAATCTCGATCATTCAAAACCTCCAATTAATGTCCAAACAGACCTTAATCTGTTATCTGGGATCTGGGTCAGATGATACCTTGATTCTGACTTCCATTAAATAATGAGCAAAGATTCATTCCAGTTGCCATATTTGATGTCTGAATTATTTGAATTTTTTTTGTTTTTTGAGACAGGGTCCCACTCTGTCACCTAGGCTGGAATGCAGTGGCATGATCATGGATCACTGCAGCTTCAACCTCCAAGGCTCCAGAAATCCTCCTACCCCAGCCTCCTGAATGGTTGGGACTACAGGCATGCACCACCACCTCCCGTTAATTTTTGTATTTTTTGTAAAGTTGGAGTTTTGCCATGTTGGCCAGGCTGATCTTGAACTCCTGGGCTTAAGCAATCGGCCTGCATAGGCCTCCCAAAGTGCTGAGATTACAGGGGTGTGCCACCACA
Organism: Pan troglodytes; assembly: GCF_028858775.2. Classification (NCBI taxonomy): domain Eukaryota; kingdom Metazoa; phylum Chordata; class Mammalia; order Primates; family Hominidae; genus Pan; species Pan troglodytes. The sequence continues at coordinate 140,155,550 of NC_072404.2, forward strand.
CGTGGCCCAAATTATTTGGTTTTAAACACTTGTTAGATTCCTAAGTGAATGGTAGGTATGGTAGAGAACTCCTCTGCCATTCTCCTATTGCAATCCACACCCACACATAACTCCACCTCCCCTAATACACATAAAAGCACACTACATATACAAGTTTTGTTTTGAGTATAGTTTTTTTCTTGTGACTAAGTAATAAACCACTTTAAACTGATGTGTCTAGGAGGATGGCCATCATCTATCCAAATTTTCTTCTCTCCTATCCGGCTTTTCCTACCATTTCATTTGTCCTTCGACTTTATGAGATTTATTATTAGGCCATAAAGATGTCATAATCCTGGAATAGAAAGGGAAAAGTCATCAACTACAACAGTTCCCAGAACATTCTCACTCACAGCAATATTAAACATCATAAAACTTCCTTTCTCACAATAGACCTTGGAAGCTGGGTGCTATCCTCAAGCTTTAGGCCAACAAATTAAAATAGAAAGAGGAGTTGAATGAAAATTAGAAAAAGTATAGTTTTCACTCAAGAAGTACCTCATATTTTTCTACACAAACCCAAATCTTCCCCAAAATCCCACGATTCCCTTCAGATTATGCTAACACTCAAGCTGTACAGGAGAAAGAACTGTGGTAGAAAAGAAAAATAAAGCAAAAGAGAAGCTGGGAGAGAAAAATTATAAAATTCAATCATAATCTATTGAGAATAAAATTTAAAATTAACTACGAAAAAATTAAAAATAAAAACACTGAAAAAGGTTAAACACATTACTGGAAAATGGTGAATGCTACATCATAAATCTATAAGAAGGTATTATACATAGTTAAAGAAAGGAAAAATAGCCAAGAAATAAAATAAGAAAGTAACAAGTGAAGGAATGGCAAAATTTAGAAATATGAAAGTAGACAAGAGGTCAAAAAATTTTTAAAAGTCTTGAGGTCAGAGGCAAAATTTTGGAAGGGGATTTGGAGAAAGTTTGAACAAATGTATTTGTAATGTCCTTCACCAATCTAACATACTTCATGATTTCAAGAACATAAAATTTAACCTATATAACTTTTTGGTCATTAAAGTCATCATGCTAGGCAAATTAAAAAGTATAGTTGTCTCAGATTACTGCAATTTAAAAAATTTTAATTAACTACCAATTGCAGAACTTACTGACAGTTTATGAGAAACAAAAGAAGCTATACATTTCATTATATAACAAATGATGTTTACGGTTATTTATTTTTTCCTGTCTAGTGGATAAAAAAAAGAAAAAAATTTTCTGATGCCAAGCAGCAGAAAGGAAAAGAAAACACTCACTGGATAAAGCTTGTGCTTCATACAGGTTGGTCTAATCAGCAAATATAAACATGAAGCATTGAGACCAAGGGTCTGGTGGCTACTGACCAGGTATATATGTTTAGGATAGTCTCTGAGCTTCAAATTTCATCTTTAAAATGAGGGAGTTGGATTAGAACATTATCTATGTCTGATTTAACATGATTGTTCAAAAGCTACTGTAAGCTGGGCGCGGTGGCTCACGCCTGTAATCCCAGAGCTTTGGGAGGCAGAGGTGGGCAGATCACAAGGTCAGGAGATCAAGACCATCCTGGCCAACATGGTGAAAGCCCATCTCTACTAAAAATACAAAAAAAATTAGCCGGGTGTGGTGACACGTGCCCGTAGTCCCAGTTACTTGGGAGGCTGAGGCAGAATAGCCTGAACCCCTGAAGCAGAGGTTGCAGTGAGCTGAGATCGTGCCACTGCACTCCAGCCTGGTGACAGAGCAAGACCCCGTCTCAAAAAAAAAAAAAAAAAAAAAAAAAAAAAAAAAAAACTACTGTAGTGGATGCTGTGGTTTTCCACCCAGACAGCTCCCTCCAAAGTCCTTCAAGAATGAAGCACTGATTCCTCCAGCTGCTGGGGCTATTGGTTGACAGTGCTTAGCTGCATCCCTCTCTAGGAATTGCCCTTGACCAAAGAGATCCACCCAACTTAAGGTTATACCCCATCCTGGGAGCAGGCTTGCATCCAATGTCTTACATCTAATGACTGGTCCATAAAGAGATGTAAAGGCTGAGCCCTCTTGCCTCAATTTGGGATATGGCTGCATGGCCATCCCAGCCCTAAAGCTCCTAATGGTGTCAGCTGAGGTCTCTGTGGCAATTGCATCACAGTTCAACTTCTCCCTTTGCCCACCCAATCCTGCTTTCTTCTTTCCCTAATAGGTTGAACCTGAGAGCACAACCCAATAAACTTGATGCCCCAATAAATCTACATCTCAGGGCCTGTTTTTGCAGGAACCCAACGTAGGAGAAACCCTAAATACCTCTTACTTTTGTGAAAACATCAGTGCCTCCTGGAGACACACTTTTATTTTGAGATTTGGACTGTAGTTCTCGTTCTCAGTAATCAGGAATTATGAAGCCAGCAATATTGTCCAATAATTATTTTTATAAACCATTCTAAAATTATTTCAGAGTAATAAGGATTAGGTAGAAATATAGAAATGCTACATATTAAGATGTTCATTCACTATTTTAACAGTAAAAATGTATATTATACTGTAATTTTAAAAAATAAACAAATGAGTGAATTTTTTAAGCCTCTGATTCTCTAAGAAAAATAAATGCTAGCACTAATAACTGAAAAATAGAGAAAGCCACTAGGATGGGGAAAAGTTAAGCAAAAACACAGAAAGTAAAAGATTTTACTAATAATAAGAGGCAAAAAACAAAGCACTCTTAAGGAGGAGCTGATTAAATTAAAAAGTGAAATACAAATGAAAGAAAGTATTACATTTGTACAAACTCAGAATTACGGAAAAAGAAAATTAAAATAAGTACATAATAAATGCCATTGCTCAAAATGCTTATATCTCATTAAATTAACCAAAGTTTTTATAATCTTTCCTGAATTTGATATTCTTTTCTTTTAAGGTGTTCTTTCAAGAACTTTGGTGTTTTTATTTTTCTTTCCCCAATTTCCTTTTTCTGTCCTATTGTTTTTGCCTCTAGTGTATACAGATTTCTACATGTCCAGTACATTTCCAGTGAGATAAGCCAATACACTTCTCTGTCATTGAGGTACCTCTCTTGTCCGCTTTATACTTTTGTCTCTTTCTTGCATAAGTCAATTTCTTCTGATAAAAAAAAAAAGAAAAAAAGAAATTTGAAACTGACCTTGAAGAGGCAGTTTGGTAAATAGACACATATTCTCTAACATGAGTTCAACTGGCTCCTTCACAATTCAAAAATGAATTGTCTACCAAACAAAGTAGATGTTTCAGAGATACGCCAAGCTTGGCAACAGGAGAAATCATGGACGCTGCTAAAGCAGCAACAGCTGATTTCATAGTCATGGAATGATCCTGCACCTGATCCCTGTCAAGATAACAGAGGGTCTTATTTACCGTCTCCAGCTTTGGTCTGTCTAAGTAGGTACTGTTTTCTGTTTACTTATCCCCCAGCTTTAGGCCTGGAACAATGTTGAACATAGTGTCACAGGCCCTGGTGCCAGACAGGATCAGGGGCTGCGGAATATTTACAGTTTCCCTTCTTCTGCTTCCATAAATGAAATGGACAGTCTGAATGGAGAAAATCAAGGGCCAGCTGGCTAAAAACACAACTGGCAGCAAAACAGTTGGGCCCCTTCCAAGAGCTGGTGTTTAAAGAGAGGCCATTTAAAGAGCAAATTCCACCTACCACAATAGTGGGCCAGGACACTAGCTGTAGGATGAAACAATGCAATTTCACTCAAAATGATTTTTGTTTCCAAAGTTTGGAAACTAGATGTGCCCCCTTCTTCCCAAGAAATTTTCTAGTCTTAGGGTCAATCCCTTAAAATAGCCAATCTTTCCAACCATAACAAATAACAAATGTATAACTTTGAGAATGTTAAACAAATTATGTGCCACGCTGGCCAAAGTCTTATTTTTCCTTAAGTTCACGCAAACACACAAAAATAAAATTAAGAAACCGAGATGGGAAAAGACAGAAACAAAAAATGACTTAAGAATTTAGATGGGATAGCATGGAAGACAGCCAGACACTTAAACTAATTTGAGAGGTTATTAATATATCATGAGGCCAACTGACAAACATAATTTTCTTTCTTTCTTTCTTTCAATAAAATGTTACTCCAACTTTGCTGTTTAAGAAAAAATGCAATAATCTTCTTGGGGGAAAACTCACATTGAAGCACTTGGTAACTAGTACACAAATGCTAATTTTTTTTGTTTTTTTTTCCTTGTAGGCTCTGATGATGACAACCTTAGGCTGGCCATTTACTTAACCCTAAAATCTCTGACAAGTGCCAAATCAGAAATATGCATAACACCATATTCAGGGAGATAGATTTATACTCCAAACAATTCTGTATATTGTGAGACCATCATTTTTTTACAGCCCAGGAGCAGATGAATTTGAAGGTGATTTAGCGAAGCTGCCTCTTTTTGTATATACATACATGCATAAATGATTGGAAAGAGAAATGAAAGAGGGCCCCAGATAAAAAGGAAAGGCGTTCAGTTAGATAGGTGCATCCAGCAGCAGTTCTCTGATGCTATAATCCCGAAAACAGATAAAGCCAATAGCTTGAGAGCCCCTGGAAGGCATTACCTCTATATAGGGCACGATCTTGCAGGAGAAGTCCTCCAGCAGCCACTTCTTGGTCAGCTCGTGGAAGATGACCAGCGGAAGGCAGAAGAAGATGATGAGAAAGTCCCAGAAGGCCAGGTTGGCCAAGAGGGAGTTGGAGATGCTCCGCATGTAGTAGTTGTGGCACACGATGCACATCACCGCCAGGTTGCCAATGATGCCGGTCCCGAAGATCACCACGGACAGACACATGACCGCGTAGGCTCCATAGGACTCCTGGGTCAGCGGGTAGAAGGGGTTCTTCAGTCTCACGCGCCGGTTCGTGCTGTTTCCCCGGCGGGGACCCCCAGGCTCATGGATTCCTTCACCCAATGATCCATTCTGGGCCAGCGCCCGGCCCGGGAGTGCAATTGTCCACCCTTCGTGCCCCGCCAGTCCATTGGCCGTCTTGGACAGGGGCTTGTGGTGGGAACCCTGGAGTTTCCCGGCTCTCCTTGGCCAGTAAAAAAGATCGCTGGCTCCGGGGACTGTCTTCACACTCTGCTCCTGGCTGCGCCCGGAAATGCCAGCGCCTCTGGGACCCTTCTCTTCCTCCTCTGAGATCTGAAGGAAGAGCTGGAGGGCCGTGGGGTTCCCTCTCCCCAAAGTTTCAGAAGGCTCCTGACCCCGAGCACCTTTCCACCTCCAGGGGCCAGGTGGCCTGGTTGGAGGTCCCGGGGGTCCGGCTGCCGACGCCTCCGCCCCTCTGCCTGCAGCCGGGTCACGGCCCGGGGCCGCCGGCAGGTCCCAGGAGGGCCCCGCAAGAAACGCTGCCCCCTGCTCCTCCCTGGGTGCTCGGGCTCGCAGAACGTCTCTTGCAGAATTTCCCGGTCCCCAGGCGTCCCTGCCGCGGCGCTGGATCACTGTAGGTGCACAGCTCTCCCCCAGACAAGTTTCGTTTCTGGACGCAGGGGCGACCCCGAGGGCAGAAGAGGCAGACACCTTGAGCAGTAGCAGAAGCAGTAGCCGCGACATGCGGGCGAGAAGCGCGCCCGGGGCTCGCATGGCTTGGTGAGGGCACACCCGGCAGCCGCAGCTCCTGCTTAGTTAGGATCGACACCTGCTGCCGAAGTTGCTGCTGAGAGTTAGGCACATGTCACATACTCACCCCCGCCCGGGTAGCGGGGAACCGGAGATTACGGTGATAGCGGAAGATCGGTCTTGGGGGTCACACACACGCCCTCTATAATCCTTCCTCCTTTGGCATCTTGTGCATTTCTCAGCCAAGTTGAGTCCCAGCAAGGTATGCCCTCTAAGGTTCCTAGAGGGAATAGGCTACTCCCGGTGGCTGACCTTGAAAAGTTGCAATCAACACCTGACTGTTGATTACTGTTGAGACTCGGGGGAGCCCAGACGAAGCCCCACACTCCTCACTGCCTTTGGGTGGGGGTGGTGGCCTTCTTGGTAACAGTTGCTCTGCCTATTTACATCCTTTCGACAGCGTTTGATCCAGTTGCAAGCCGAGGTCTCTAGAGGAAAAGAAAAACAAGTCCCCCTCCCCCAGACGACTCGCAGTCACAACCCCGCTCCCAGCTCGCTGGAAACACGTTGCAAACAGTCCGAAGCAGCGCTGATGCGCCGGCGAAACTCTTGCCCCACCTGACCCCAGCGACTTGCGAGCCTACTGCTGCCGAGGAGAAGCGGGATTCCAACCCCGCGGCCACTGCCAAAGTTGCTTCTCCTCCAGCTCAAAGTTGACGACGGGGCGAAGCGGGCTGCTGGACGGCGTGCCGCCGCAGAGAAGGAAATCGTGGGGAGAAGGGGGAGAAGAGGGCGCCGCTCGTCGGTGGACAGTGCCGCTAGCCGCGGGAGCTAGTCACTGCCACAGCGGGCGCAGCCCGGACGGGAAGGGTGGTGCCTGGAACCGCCGCGGGCCAGGCAGTGAGCGGCCGGGAAGGGGAGGTGGCCCGGCCTCGCCCCCGCGCTCCAGCCGCCGCGCGCGCCCGCGAAGCTCGACTCTCCGCTCGTTGCCTCCTCCCACTCCTTCGCCTCCTCCTCGGAGAGATACTGGTTTGTGGGGAGACGGGATCCCCTGGTGGTTCACCACTCACTAAACCCACACACGTTTCATTCAAGCCATTTGTAGCGGCTTCCACTCGGAGGAGCTGGGAGGGAACAAGGGCGGAGGCGCGGAGCCTGCGCGGCTCGAGGCTAGGGATGGGCGGGACAGGTTAATTCCCCAGCTGTCGAAACCAGCCTGACAGGTCCCCGAGCCCGGGCTAGGGGCGGGTGCGGGGCGGGAGTGGGGGGTGGGGGTGGGAACGGGAATATGAGAGCGGTCGGGAGAGGGAAGAGAGGAGGGTAGCAGGGGAGTGAGCAGCAGGCTCCCCTCCAATATGTTGCGGCTGATGCGCATGCCCAGGTCTCAGCTCTGGGGGGCGAGGGGCGGGGCGGGGGAGGGGCGGACGGGGGTTGGGCCGCGGGGAGTAAGAAGGTGAAACCTCACCTCCTCAGGTATTCCCTAGAGATAGGAGAGAATGGGAGCTCAGAGGTGTCAGTCATAGAGAATTACCAGTTCCAGGATTGAGATGCAGAGCGAGAAAGCTCAGGATGCACCATTACCTTTAACACTGAGTTGGGAAGCATCCTACCATGGGTTACTTCGTACCACCCAGAGCATAGTGAGGTAGTTGTATTTGATGAAGTAGTGGGAAATGAGTGGAGGCAGAAAATTACTTGAACAGCACTCCCAGCACGGCTGTCCATGCCTTTCCAACCTTTCTACTATATCCCACAACCCTGTCAAAACTGTCAGGGCATAGCTAATAAAATAGACAAATTAATGAAGAGAAAATGATAGAGGAAGAAATAAACACATTCTGATTTTTTTTTTTTTTTAAACAGAGTCTTGCTGTGTCGCCCAGGCTGGAGTGCAGCAGTGCGATCTCGACTCACTGCAACCTCCGCCTCCCCGGGTTCAAGCGATTCTCCTGCCTCAGCCTCCCAAGTAGCTGGGACTACAGGCACCCGCCACCATGCCCGGCTAATTTTTTTGTATTTTTAGCAGAGACGGGGTTTCACTGTGTTGGCCAGGCTGGTCTTGAGCTCCTGACCTCGTGATCCGCCCGCCTCGGCCTCCCAAAGCGCTGGCATTACAGGCGTGAGCCATCACACCCGGCCTGAATTTTTTTAAAGCAACACATCTAGAGAGGCAGGAGAAAACACAATGGAACATATGATACCAATTGTGGTAAATAGAATAATGCCCCCCCCCAAAAGATGTCCGAATCCTAATTCGTAATACCTGTGAGTATGTTACCTTACAGAGCAAAAGGGATTTTGCCAATGTAATTCAGCTAAGACTCTTGAGATGGGGAGAGTATCGTGATTATCCAGGTGGGTACACTATAATCACAAGAGCCCTTACAAATGAGAGGCAGGAGGGTCAGAGTAAAAACAAACACAAGCCAAGTGATGTGGGCAATCTCTGGAAGCTAGAATGGGCATAAAAAAGGATCTACTAGCCCATTTGAGACTTCTGACCTCCATAACTGTAAGATAATGAATGTGTGTTGTTTTAAGCCACAAAATTTATGGTTATTTGTTGCAGTAGCAATAGTAAACTAATACACCATTAAATCTAAAAATGGAGACAACAGGAACAATTGTATAGAAAAACATAAACTACCAAAAATAGTTCAAGAAGAAAATTTTCAGAAACTGTAATCGAACTATCACATTAAAGAAATCAAATCATTCATCAAGATCTACCCAGAGGAAAGTGCTAGACCTTAGCATATCCTGCGGAATAAATATACATTTATACAAAATGTTTTAAAGCTACTCAGTTCATTTTGTGAAGGCAGAATAACCTTAATATCAAAATCAGACAAAGCCAGAAATAGGAAAAAATATAAGCTAATAGCACACATTCATTTGTACATTAATTTATTCATTTATATACACTAACTCATTCTCTCAAATTCACTACTTCATTAAAGAAATATTCTGCTCAAGTTACTTAGGTCAGAGCAGTGAATAAAATAAAGTTCTGCTCTCACTGAATTTATATTTTCTTGTATACTCATAAAAAGGACAAACTAGGCTTATGTGTATCACCAAGACTGAATCTCAGAAACATAAATGTAAGGGAAAAACGTAGAACTTGATGTGTTAACTATGTAATGCTACCATTTGTGTAGCTCTTAAAATGCACATAAAACAATTTGATAATCATACATGGTGTATCATATAAAATATGTGAATGGAATAAATACAGATCAACTTCAGAATATTAGTCACCTCAGGAAATAGAAGAATGGTCATGGGATGGAAGGAAGCTTCTACTCTAACTGTAGTATCTTGTTTCTTTAAAAAAAATTTAGAAGAGGGAAATCTGGATTAATAATGAAACAGGAAAAATAAGTTGCCAAAATGAAACAGTGATATAGCTTCCCTTCTCATCTCATTAGCTTAGAGTTTAAGTTACACATGTAAGATATGTTTCTATCCTTTTTACTCTAGACCACATAAATGTGTCACTAATCTCTATCACTACACAGAAAGGAATCAAAGCTAAACAGGGAAAAATCCCTTTACCTGCTCCCTTAGAAGCTCCATTGTAATTCACACATGCTTGGCCCAGAGTTGGGCATCATTCTTAAAGTGGTGGGCTATAGAACTCAGGTACCATGCTTGGAGAGTGGCTGGGGAAAGTACTGAAGGAGGAGCTACCTGTGTTTGTCTGTGGTGGTATCTCATTCATGAGTAGTCCCTTCCTTAACCTGAACAATGATGCCTACCTACTTGGATGGTTGCCAAGTTCTGGTTCTCTAACTTATTCGGACCATGAACAAAAGCAAAGAGCTCCAGCTACTCTATTGGAGCCCAGGTCAATATCAATTATTTATATTTTTGGAAACACAATTTTCTCATCTGTATAATAAGGATACTAATACCTACTCTCAGCTCTGCTCACCCAAGTTGTTATGTGGATTAGGTAGATATGAAAAGACTACATAAAGTATAAAATATTTATTACTGTTGCTCTTGGTAGTTCAACTTTGTTTTTAGTGAAATTTAAATGCTGTCAAAAACACATAATCCTTGAAAAAGAATATGCTTGGTAAATAAAAGTGTAAAGTAATAGGTTTATAAGAAAATATAGAATGCATTCCCTGCAAAAAGAAAAACACACATCTTCAAATATTTTTCCAAAGCTTAGCTCAGCTGTAACTATAAATTTTAAATGGAAATAGTCACAACTCATTCATTTGTGTAGATTCTACTTTAGAAATATAGATCAGAAAAGGAATTAGCTAATCAGTCTGGTTTACATCCGAGGCCATTTATCTGTACAAAGAAAACTGATTTGAACATGGATTTTTTTTCCTGTGGCAGCATTTCACAAGGTTTATAATACATACTATTGATTTTTTTAATAAAAAAAGAACATGTAAATTATTACCTGCCTTGGCATTTTTATAAAATCTATTACACTTCATCTGGTGTTTGGTGTGCTGAAATAACACACATCACAGAATGAGAGAAATTACTATTTCAAGTTTTAAGATACATCGTTGAACAGAAGCTTTACCCAGCACACAATTCACTTCTCAAATAATTTTCTTTCTTTTTTGCCTCAGATAATTCAAAAGGGCCATTTTTTCTGAAAGAAACTGTAACATACCACCAATAGATTATTATTTTCTGAAATTCAAAATTTGTCTGTTTTCCAAATAGTTTGTGGTTCAGCCTCTCTGTCACTGAATTATTAATTGTTAGTTTGGAAGCCTCCATTGATCACCTTCATTAATCACCTCTCTCTTTTGCCATATATAAGAGCCAAATTATCATTAATGGGTGGGAAATGGTACTGCTTGGAATATAATATCAATATGGTTATGTCTACCTTAAAAATCAAATATCAAAATTAAAGTATTTAAAATTTAAAATAAAACAACAATAATCAAAATAGTCATTTATTTATTCCAGACAAAAATGTAGCCATTGGGCTACATAAAATATGTTTGAACCATACTTGGACCAGCACACTAATTGCATAGCCAAGTCCTTTAGGTTTGGTTGGATTCGGTTTGTTGTTGTTGTTGTTGTTGTTTGTAAAGAAACTTGAATGCAAAAGGGTGAAATTGAAGATGAATTAACACAAGCATAACCAAACATTCTCAACCTTTCATAATTCTTTATAGAGATAAATGCCTGTGAAATGCACCCCTACCTTTTGATCAACATCCTTTTTGAAGCAAAGATAATTTTGATACTTAGTTGGCCCTCAGCCAATAGCAATGTAGCAGGAGATTAGAGCATCTCAGGCTTCAGCCTCTCACAGCTTCTCAAATTGTGTATTTTCCCTAGCAAGCACATTAATTGTAAATCTTCCAAAAATCATAGTAAGCTGAACTTTTTAACAATTATCCAAAATAAATGTGATATAAAGATACATTTTATTGTATCTTTATAATACCAAAATAAATGTGATATAAAGATATACCAAAATAAATGTGATATAAAGATACATTTTACTTCCTTCTCCCAGAATTTGGGTCCAAGCTGTATGCTGTATCAATAAGATTCCTTCTGAGACTGTTTAAACCAAATCATCTTATTCTATATTGTTGCTCCATCTCTGACCAAGCATTATTCTTTAAATTAGTTTTCTGTGTAATGTTGATACTGGATAATACACTAGAATAAATGCGAGTCAAGCCAAATTGCAGAAGTGTCAGCCTGGTTCAAATAACAAATGCTAGCAAATTGGAATTTTTAGTATTCTGACCAGAATAATTTTTGTATACAGAGTCAGTAAGGAAGAGCATGGATTTCTATATGAAAAGTGAAAAGTTGAGATAGAGGGGATTTTAAAAGATAATACACCATTGATTTGGCTCTCCTGGCAACCTATTAAATTTTAGCTCCAGCAAAGAAATCAATTCAATGAACACGTCTAAGACCTGAGTCTTGGCACATTTAGCAATTATTTTCCTGATTAGTGGTTGAAATATAAATAGTACCAAAACAATATCTGCTTTGAGAGAGTTATAAAACTACCCTAAAGACTGGTCAAAAACAACAACAAATAGCTTTTCTAGTATAATCTTCCTGATTTGCTTGTTCACTTTTTAGAATCTTCTGCAGGTGATATTTTCTTTATTTGGATTGAGGTCCAGAAAGAAAGAAAAAAGTATCTCTGTGTTATATTTAGTTTTTTTAATTCACTCAGGATGTTGAGAGGGTGTGACTCCGTATTATCACAACAAATTGACCTGATAATGTAGACATTTTGAATGATCAACTTAATAGAATTTTAAGATTTGGCCCAAGGTTATGAAATTTGGATTGCCTGACATGACTAGTTTCTAGTGTTTGCATTGTCTTCCAAGGCCCCAGCTGGTCCATGGAATGCTTTTTCAAAGCTAGTTTCCTGCTTATTTCTTCATGAACTCAATATCCTTCCCTGAGCATCCCTGAGCACCAAAACAAAACTTTAGTTTTGAGTTTTAGACAGCAAGGAAACTGATTATCTCCTCTTGTGTTAAAGAGACTACACACATGTGATAACATGACTAAAGATCTTTGTGGTGGTCCAAAAGAAGCACCTCCTAGTGACTGCGAAATGTTCACAAGGGTGGTGTCTTTGGGGCCTTGTATGTGGGCAGAGTCCCTTCTAAGATTTCAAGATGCTTTTCAGCTCACTAAAGAAAAGACATATTTGATCTCTGATAAGATTTTAATCAATGTAAATATTGGACTTCATAAAAGAATTGTACTTATAAGAGAATTTGACTGCTAAAAAACAATTAAAGGTCAATCATCCAGTACTCCCCATTCCTTTCAGAAATAAGGAAACTGAGACCAAAGTGGGTGAGATTATTTGCCCTACATCATGTAGTGTAATAGAAATAGAACTTGGACTGAAAACCAAGGTTTTTGAGAGTGAAGGAAAGGGGCAAACCAGTCAGGAATTCTGAGAGGCTTCCTGAAGGAGGTGAATGGAGTAAGATACTGAAGTGAGTGGACAAAGAATCCATGTTGCAACAGAGTGACTGGCATCAGCAGACTGGGAGAAGAGAAAAAGGATGGTGTGAATGGAACTACAAGCAGTTCAGTGCTGCTAGGAACAATGGCTGATACTTTTTGTTCTTAAAAAAGCAAACAAACAAACAAACGCACGCTTAGTCATTATATTGTTTTTGAAGAATGTCTAATTAGGATAATACTTATTATTTGGCCACTTATTCCAAGCCTAATAATCTTCAAATATATATGAATCTCTTTATTCAGCAATACTTATTGCCTACCTCGTATGTGCCACATACTGTGCTAGGTGGACTAGATATACAATGGTGAGAAAAGCAGTTTATGGCCCAAATCCTCAAGGAGCTTACGTGGTAATAGGCAATTTAATCATGTAAGTAGACATTTAATTAGAAGGCACCATGACAAAGTTAGCTCTTAGAATAGGGAAATATAGAGTGCTATGAAGACATAAAGAAGTATCTTATATAGACTGGGGGAGGGGACAAAGTAGATATTTTTGAAGAAAAAAAGTTCTAAACAGATCTGCAAGTGAATGCAGGGGGACAAGAGGGAAGGGGAGAGTTGGACATCCAAATGAAACCAGGACAAAGCTGAAATTCAATATCATAGACTTACAAAAGTGACAGTAGTACAGTGCGGCTTGTAAGAGAATTGAAAGTAGAAATGAGGAGAGACAGGTCAGAGAGGCGATGAAGGGAAACATGGACTTAAGAGCCAGTGAATTTCAACCAGAGAGTGCTCCCACTGGCACCACCACCAGGGAAGCCCTACAGAATGCCCTACAGGAGTGCAGTGGGTGAATGGAGGTGCAGGAATTGAATCTGAACCAAATCCATACCTTGTCTTGGCTTCTCTCTACCACTCAGCTTTTTTTTTTTAATTTTTATTTCTTTCCCACCGCCTTCTTGCTTCCTTTGCATCTCAAATATATGATAAAATATGCCTGCCAACACCCTTTTCATTTATGCATTAACAATCAGTTGTTACAGGGACAAATAGGCTGAGTTCTCTTTTTTTTAGTTTCAGTATCCTAGGCAGGAACGTGACATAGTCAGATGAGCATACCTGAACTTTTAAATGTGGTTGGAGGGAATGTGCAACCTGCAATAGTAGACAGCTTCCACAGACACTGCACAATTATATTATGCAGAGAGGTGAGTTCATAGAAGCAGGAATGGTGAGAAGATTTCCAAGTATGAGAAAGGGTTCTGGACAGAAAAAGTTATGGGTGTTCACTTCATTGACACACAAGATTGTAATGACTGAAAGGTAATGGATGTAAAATCAAAGGGCATAGTGACCTGCAGGTGTTGCTCAGTGAGTTACTGTTGTTGAATTGATTTTAGTCTCTTGAAAAGTGTAAAGTACTCACAAGGACCTCTTGTTTTGTCTTACTACGGCCATGACTACCTCCACTCAGCCCCCAGGCACACTCACTTTTCTGGGAGGTACAACTACTCCAACAGTTTATTGTCCTAATACTGGCTCTGTCAAATTGATCAAAGCTTGAGCAATTAGTCCCATACCTGGAACTCCTCCAATTGGAACAAAAACAGAAAGCGGGTGCACAGAGTAGCTTCAGTTTAAACACGACATGGGAGCTATTGGTAGATATGTTTCCAGTGAGGATAAAGGCACATAGAAAAGCAACTTGTAACCTGGAAGACAAATGAAGGAGACTCAGAAAAAGAAACCAACGAGCTCCAGAACATAGTTCTGTGCCTGAAATCCAGCTGCCACTCAGTCCTTGGAGTCCATAAGATACTCCAGTGCTTTGTCACTAAGGTTGAGTTGCTGTTCAATTACTTGCAATCAAATCTGTCATTACAAATACTCCCTGCCCAGAAACCTTATTACACTTTGATCTACTCAAATTCCCTAACTTTTATGAAAAAGTTGTACACATCATCACTGTGAAGACTTATAATCAACATGCTAAACCTAGTAGAATGACCACAGGTAGAACCCTAAACGATATCAGAGTTTTGCATAAAAATTGTTAACTATTCTAGATCTTGGATTTTTAACTGTATAAGATTATATAGTGTGTCCACAACCCATCGAGGTTTTTATACATTGAAAGATTTCCTCTCTAGCCCTATAAAGCAGAGGAAGTAAGAAGGGGAACCAAGTCATATCGCTTTCACACCTTTACCTAGTAAATTATCAGAGATCAGTTTGAAAGACAGCCCTTCTGTGACACTGTTATGGGAAACTGAATCATTTCTGCCCCTTTTTCCTTGAATGCCCTTGAGGGCCATACACAAAATAAGGGGATCTGTAACTTAGGCTTTCATCTCTGGAGAACAGTTTTACCTGACTGTAGCACAAAACAGAAGGTGGGAGGAGAAGGCATTTCTCCTCTTAAGGCTTCAGATGAAGAGAAATGAAACAAGTCCAGTATTTAAGAAAGACTTAGAGATCACATTAAAGAAAGAAAAATAATTGGAGACAGTCAATCAAAAAGCGTCTAATATGTGCCATCTTCATGTGGCACTGGGCAGGGTGCCTGACAAAGCAAACTGAGCCAAGGCGGTTCTTAACTTTAAGTTGTATAATCTAAAATTAAGCTTCAACATTATATGCAGGGCTTTGGGGCAACATGACACAAGATATTTTTATTTCTAACAAGTTCTGAAATTCTTTTTACTTCATGTGCCATTTTTCAAAAGCAATCCAGAGTTTTGTTTTTTGAGGTCGTTTATTGCTATCCCGTAATTGCTTATACAGAAATTCCTATAATTTTAAATTGTTACTGGGAAATACACTTAAAGAATGTTAGAAACCTGCCATTTTAATCGAAGAAATATATTTGGAAAGAAAACATCTCCTCAGACAATTACAGCATACTGTTCGCTTAGATCATAATGACTATATTTTAATCAGGTACCCATAAATATTACAATATTGAGAAAAGGCCTGGGTTCTAATCCTGACTCTTTCATTAATTACCTGGAAGGGTTAGAGACATCTCTATTCTTTTTGTACTCATATATCCTCATTTGAAAATGGCTAAGGCACTGTTAAATAATATTATATTCCAAAACATAAATATTTTTCACATTCACATAATTTCCATATTAGTGATTCACATTCTTTACATTGTTTATACAAAAAAAATCTCTCTTTTGTATAGAGGGTTTATGCAACTGAAGGAAATCTGAAAACTCTAGCTATAGGTCCAACACTGGTACTAATATTCATGAGTTATAACAAGAATAACTCATTATAAGGGCATATTGTCCTATTTTTATGTGATATATGCTGTATTAGCTAAAACCATGGACTGTGTTTAAAAATTATTGTGTTGTAAGTGGTCCTTGCATAAGAGAGCATTATGGAAATAGAATGATTAAATATTTATAGTGATTTTCCACGTGGTGCATTGTGTGTGTGTGTGTGTGTATGTGTGTATGTATGTGTTTTATTTTCAATTTCTTGAAACATTATTTCAAGATATATATAATAAACATATTATTCTTAAAATAAGGGACATGTAAATTTTAAAAGAATACTGTTTAGTTAGAATTAACCAAACTATTGGATTCATTAATGCTCTTCCTTCCACCCGTAACACATGGACTGCCCAAGGGCTGCCCAGTCACTGACAGGCTACTCCATAGGAGACTCAGGCACTTCTGCTTCCAACCCTCTCCTTGAGTGGTGTTGCTTACCAGAGTCAAAATCAGTTGTGTCTGCTTCTTTACCTGTGAAAGTCACTTGTACTTGTCATGATAATTATGCAAATTAATTAACATTATATTAAAAGTGATGAGATGTGATTATGAAAATAGAGTCATTTCTTTAAAAGTTTCAGAAAGATTTGATTTTTAAAATGTTAAGTTATATGTAAGAAAACTATAAAATGTTATGATAAAAAGTTAAAAATGCTTATGTTTTTAGATTGCTTTATTAAGTGTTAAGTTCTTAACTTTAATGAAACTCAAATTGGAAATGTAAATGATATGTTATAGGTGTGTGGTTTATGCAAAAAAGAAGGTAAGGACCTTCATTCAGGAAATAGAACTCATGTTATTGGCCTCATCCCAAAAGCTTGGTGAATAAATGAACATTTATATATTTTAGATTAAAATAAGTATTTAAGGTATGTATTAAGTTTTCAATGATTCCTTACTTTCACTGCTTTTTAATTCTGTAACCAAATACAGATTCTAATCGAGTTAGATAAGAGAATTCCAATTATAACTATTTATTTACGAGCCTGGGTGTTAATCATCCTGTGGCCCCTTTCCTACTATCTCTTATACTTGAATTTCAAACCCTTTCCTGCCAAATATTTATTTTACAATCAACTGTACATAGATACCCTTTGAACTTAAAACCTGAAAGAAAACAGTCTGAAAACAATTATCTTAGAAGTTCTCATAACAAATCAGCCTTTAATCCTGACTATTATTCTAGGCACTGTTATTTGTATAGGGAATTCCTTTTTTGGTCAATTCTATACATTCACCCAGGTTTGTGGCCCCATGCAGAGTCTAGGATTATTACTCTGGTTTATAGCTTTAGAAAATTTTATAAAACCACAACAACACAATGTCTTCACCAAATTATGTAAAGTGTTACTATTTCCCATAATGGTTTGTGGGGAAAAAAAGTATACATACATATAACTATTTAAGCACTTACTAATTTAGCAAATATTTATCTGCTATCTGTTATGCAAAAAACAGTGAGGTATACTTGCATATTTACAAAAATAGAGCTATTCTATAAGGAAGCTTGATATGTCTATTGTCCTAGCTCTAGGAAATATTTATTTTGATGATTTTATTTTTTATTTTTTTTCTATTTTTGAGACGGAGTCTTGCTCTGTCGCCTAGGCTGGAGTGCAGTGGTGCAATCTTGGCTTACTGCAACCTCTGACTCCCGGGTTCAAGCGATTCTCCTGCCTCAGCCTCCCGAGTAGCTGGGATTACAGGTGCATGCTGCCACGCCCATCTAATTTTTTGTATTTTAGTAGAGACAAGGTTTCACCATGTTGCCCAGGCTGGTCTGGAACTCCTGAGCTCAGGCAATCCACCCGCCTCAGCCTCCCAAAGTGCTGGGATTACAGGCATGAGCCACCACGCCTGGCTCTTTTGATAATTTTAAACCAATAGGTATGAAATAGACTATGTAAAAAGGGAAGTGAAATCTAATGGTACAGCTTAGAAAAATCCTCAGATAAAAGAATTTTTCCCAGAAAAACAAAAGCAAACGATTTAATTTTTAAAAGATGGCTAAGAAAGACAAAAAGAAAATCAAAACGCCAAGGGAAATTCTCAGGATTTAGGTTAAAGGTTGTTTTAATCTACAGTTAATATCTCGAAAATTCTTCAGGATTTTCTACTAACATTGGTACATTGAAACAATGCCTGACATATTTTCTCACTATATGTCTTCAACAATGCATGGTTGCTAATGACAGCATTTGCTCATGAGCCTTCCCTGCAGGAGAGATAAAGCCTCTGGGGTGAAGAATTTTCTACAACAGCAGACCTGCCATAGCTGATCTGTCAGGGTGAGTCAGACAGGCATTCTGCTCCCTAAGGATGACAAGAAAACAAATAAAAATAAAAGAAAATGCAAACATTTTCACAAAAGGCATTTGGCAAATTAGTAGCTGCCCTAAGGAATTCAAAGCAAGGGCAGAAACTATTAGCACTTCATTCACAAAAATCTTTTGATTTCAATATTTCAAACAGATAAATTAAACCATGTATTATGTCTTCTGATAGTTCAACTGCACAAATACATATTGTGGAAACTTGGCCAACATTACAATGATTTCATTCACATGCAGCTCATGCTCATTTTTCATTTTTTTGATACAAATATTTGTCAATTTCTACTACTGCAAGGCACAGTGCTAGGCACTGGGGAATGCAATGATGAGCAGAAACCAACAAGGACTGTATCTCCATCCTGCGGAGCCCACGCAGTTTAATGAGGATGGGGAGGCAGGCATAGTAATTAAAAGTTCCTATAAGCACATGAGGAATTGCAGTGGGCACAGATTTGAAGGAGAGATATGTGGTGCCTAGAATCTATGATTGTAGTATTTTAACTAAACCAGAAATTGAAAACAACTTCTATAAAGAAGTTCTGAAGGACCCTTAGATATTAACTAAGCAGGGAGGGAAAAAGTTATTGTGAGCAGAGGAAACACCCATGTCCTAAGGCATGGTGGCAGGAAAGGGTATGATCAGTTGCGGGGGCTGAAGAGGCCATTGTGGCTAACACAGAGAGTGCCAAGGCACTGTGGCATGAATGGCACTGAAGACATGGGGGATCCACATCCTAAAGGGCCTCAGAGGCATGATACAGAGTTCTGTCTCTACCCTGAGAGAGAAATAAAGTCAATGAAGCATTTAAAGGGCATGTTTCTGCATGTGTGCATCTGCTTGTGGGGGTGTCATGCTGTTTGAGAGACATGACATCATCAGATTTGTTTTTATTCTCTATTTAATCGTCTCTTAATTTTACCAACAGACAGCTATCCTGTTAACAGTTTCTGTACATGGTAAGAGTAACTGGGGTTGAATATAAAGTGGTTTTACATCTAGACTGTGGAAAGTACAAATAAGTCTGCATAAAAAAACACTCACAAGTTTTGCATTTTTTTATGTAAGACAATGCAACTGAATGGCTTTTTAAAATGTACAATTTGTATTCAGAGATAGTATAATTTGCTATTCTTAACATGAAGAGAATCAAGGAAAACCGCCTTCCTATTAAAACCAATTAAATATTTGAATCACCTTTAAGCATGTACATTACACTCTTGCTCCTGATCAATATAATGCGTAAAATATTCTGTACCCACCAGTATTAGTTACATGCAAAGAAGAATAGTGTCCCCCTTTTTTCCCGGGAACTTAGGAATAGTAAATGCACAAGAGGTTAGAAATATAAAAATTCTGAATATATTCTGGGTATACCAGGCTGAATAATGCACTGAGTAATAACATATAGAATGACAATAACAATAACTTACTGTTATGAGTGACTTTAGTAATAAAAAGAAATCAACTCATAGAATATTATCATTTCAAGTCAATCTAGTAATATAGTAATATACCTATAGAATTAGGGACAAAATTATACATGTCATAACATTTCCAGTTTTTAACTGATTGAGTGCATGTTATGTGCTAGGTGTTTCCAACATTTCATATTATCTTTGTGAGCTAGTTGTTTGCAGGAGGGGAACTCACAGAGCTCGAAGCCCAGACCTGCTGAAGCCTGAGTGTGAGTAATAGAACCTCACTTCATCCCACCTCTATGTAAACACCCGAGAAGGTGCTAATTTTGTTTTGCAGTAGTTATTTGCACCTAGTGAGGAAGCAGGCATGTAGCCAGAATTTCCAGAACAGCCTAGCTGATGCCATGAGGAAGAAAAAAAAAAAAAACTAGAGAAAGGCAAAGGAAGCTTCTCCTACCTGATGGTGTTCTTGCTCAATTTAGGCAGTATCATCTGAAGCTATGTAATTTCACAGCAATGCTAAGGTCACATGAGAAGTCACGACTGCCTCTGAAACCTCACTGTGCTAATTCCTGTTTTACGTATCTGTTCTCTGTTTTTTCTACCTAAGTTTCCTAACCATTTGCCATTAAAATCTTATATCTTTCTGTTGACTGCATTCCCATCCCATTGTGACAATATAGAAAGTATTACACTCATTTTATAAAGACACTGAAGCCCTAAGCATAACAGTCACTCCTCCAAATTAACCAGCAATAATAATGAGGTTATAATAAACACAACTATGTCCTTTGCATATGAAACTGTTAGGAAAGGGCAAAACACTGAAGACACACTTCTATAAATGTGTAATCGTGACACCGTGTGGAGAAAATTTAGGTTGTTTCTTTTGATGTTACACAAGAAAATCATATGTGATAATATGAACATGTTTATTTTACCATCAAATAAGCTCTATGAATACAGGAAATGTGTCTATTTCATTCACCTATTTAAAGCCAGCGTCCAGCAGAGCCCTGTGTGTCATAGCCACTTAATCAATACTTAAATTTTTAAATTTTCAAATGCCTATTGATTTAAATTATTTCATTACTTCATTAAGGTGAAAAAAATGTAGTTTGGTTATTTGAGGAACATAAGTGATGTTTCTGTGAGGGTGTTTTGGATGAGACTGAAATTTAAATTGATGGACTTTGATCAAAGCAGATTGCTGTCTGTGGGTGGGCCCCATCCAATCAGTTGAAGGTCTAAATAGAACAAAAGACTGCCCTTCCCAAGCAGGAGAGGATTCTGCCAGCAGACTGCCTTTAGATTTCAACTACAATACCAGCTCTTCTCTAGACCTCCTGCCTGTTGGCCACCTGATGCAGGTTTTGAACTTGCCAGCCTCTATAATTTATTGAGCCAATTTTTCAAAGTAAATTTCTCTCTCTTTCTACACACACATGCACACACACACACACATACACAGCCTATTGGTTCTGTTTCTCTGGAGAACCCTGACATAATACAATTAGTATTAGCATAACTTTTTAAGGATATGGGTATTTCAGTGTAAACAATCTTAAATGATATACAGACTATTAAGATGAGGTGGAAAGAACATGAAGTAGAAAAGTCACAGGGCCAGGTCCAAGATTTCTCTATTTATTTATTCATTCACTTCTTTATTCATTATATACTTTCTGAGCATCTATGATAACCCCAGACACTGTTCCAGGAGCTGAGGGTACAGTGGAGAAGGAGGTTGACCAGCTCTTTCGTCTTATGCTTGTTTAAAACTAGTGGAATAGATGAGCAATATATAAGTCAACAATTGTATTAGTCAGAGTTCTCTAGAGAGACAGAACTAATAGGATATATTTATATATGAAGAGGAGTTTATTAAGGAATATTTACTCACACAATCACAAGGTACAGTCCCACAATAGGCCCTCTGCAAGCTGAGGAGCAAGGAAGCCAGTCCGAGTCCCAAAACCTCAAAAATAGGGAAGCTGACAGTGCAGCCTTCAGTCTGAGGCCAAAGGCCCAAGAGCCCCTGGCAAACCACTGGTGTAAGTCCAAGAGTCCAAAAGCTAAAGAACTTGAAGTCTGATGTTCAAGGGCAGGAAGCATCCAGCACAGGAGAAAGATGAAAGCTGGAAGACTCAGCAAGTCAAGTCCTTTCAACTTCTGCCTGCTTTATTCTAGCCATGCTGGCAGCTGATTAGCTGGTGTCCTTCCAGTTTGAGGGTGGGTCGGCCTCTCCCAGTCCACGAACTCAAATGTTGATCTCCTTTGGCAACACCCTTACAGACACACTCAGGATCAATACTTTGCATCCTTCAATCCAATCAAGTTGATACTCAATATTAACCATCACAAGTAAACAGACAAGTTACTTTCAGAAAGTAAAGAAAAAATAAAACAGGCAGATACGATACAGAATTATTTAGATTGGGTAATCAAGGAAGGCTTCTCCAAAGAGGTGACTTTTGAGTAGAAAGATGACTAGAAATAAGAAGCCAACCATGCCAAGATCTGGAGTCAGAGCATTTCAGGCAGAGGAAACAGCAAGTACTAAGGCCTAGAGGCAGGAGAGTATTTGCCCAGAGTACTTGAGACAAATTCCTTGGCCTCTCTGAGCCATGGTTCCTCATCTGTAAATTAATGGTGATGAGACATACTTTAAGAGTTGTTGTCAGAATGAGATAATGTTTATAAGGTCTGAAGCACAATTATGGCCTATAACAGAAACTTGAAAAATGGTCATTATTAAGGGAGTGTAGCAGAAAGGTATAATTTAAATTGGGAATAGGGGAGCATACAGAAATGATTTTGAAGGAAATTTGAACTAAACTCTGAAGGATGAACCAGAGGAACCAGAGACTGTCAGATGGTGAAGGAGGAGAATATTCTAAGCAACATTAACAACACACATGTACACTGTGCATGCACACACATGCGTGGTCATACACACACACACATCACACATATCCTTACTTCACTGTGGTTTTGTTGCTGGTGAGCAGGTACAGATTCTTGACTTCACCGCACAAAAGAACTTGAGAGCGAGCCTAAAGTAAGAGTAAGCAAAGTTTATTTATTGCAAAGCAAAAGTACATTCTGAGAGGCAGAGCAAGCTACTCAGAGGCAGACAGCAGCTAGTGCCTCAAAGGAATTCCTTTTATGGGAGCTGTACATACATTTTCATAACATACGACCTGGGAAGGTCAAATATGCAAATGCAGACCTGCAGCTGGAGCATGCGCTTAGCAGTAACACACATCGCATGTATCATGCCCCAACACAAATCATGTGTATCATTAGCATATAAAATCTCCACCTAGGGGTGCTTTTTTAAATTATTGAAATGAGTAAAAGTTTACTAAAAGCTAAACCTTGATTCTAGCTGCATATGCAGGACACCAGAGAAGCCCCTGGCCACCCACTTTCCTTTCTCCTCCCCCTTCCCTTCCCCCAAGGCAGGAATTTGTACCTAATAGCTTCTTGGGCTTTTGGTGCCGATTGGTTGGAGAATGGGGAAATTCCATCAGGAATAAGAAACTTTTGTTCTCTTTCCCAGGCCACACTGGATGTCAGGAACTTGTAACCATCTGGTTAGTGGTCTGCTGGTACCCTGTAGGACTGCTTACCTTGCAAAAGAGGTGCTGATGCACACAAGGATGCAAGGGATGTAGGGCTGTCTGTGGAGGGGCCCGCGGGGCTTCACACAAAGGGACAAGTCAGTATAGCCCCGATATGATTTGGCTGTGTGGCCCCAACCAAATCTCATCTCGAATTATAATCCCCACATATCAGAGGAGGGGCCTGGTGGGAGGTGATTGAATCATGGGGGCCAATTTCCCCCTTGCTGTTCTCATGATAGTGAGTGAGTTCTCATGAGATCCTGTTGTTTAAAAGTGTGTGGCACTTCCCCCTTCTCTCTTTCTCTCCTGCTCCTCCATAAGACCTACTTGCTTCCCCTTCGCCTTCCACCATGATTGTAAGTTTCCTGATGCCTCCCAGCCAGGCTTCCTGGACAGCCTGCAGAACTATGAGTCAATAAACCTCTTTTCTTCATCAATTACCCAGTCTCAGGTAGTTCTTTATAGCTCTGTGAAAATGAACTAATACAGCTCCCTAACCTTACTTATCTTGCCTCAGTTTGACTGTTGTTTTTAAATTAAAATCACCCTACTTTGAAATTAGAACAAAACCACAAAATTTTATTAATTTACATACCAAATCTTTTAAAACTCATAGGTCTACTTTATATTGCTCGCAATCCAGGAAGAAAAAAGGAAAAAGGGAAAGTGAGAGAGAAAAATATAGAATATGAATGGCAGAGAGAAAAAGCCAAGACACACATGGAGAACAATGCTAGAGGAAGTAAGTGAATCAAGAGGCATTGAGGCAGGAAGAAGAGTGTTGACTTAGGGAGAGATGGAGATGATGGTAGAGGGAAGAAGTGGTCAAAAAGGCGGAGGAGGAGGAAGCCGCACAAGACACATCCCTGGACTCAGGAAAAAAATCACCCAGTCGTCTGGAGCTGAGCAGACCAGGCAAAATGGCAGCATGCTAACCTTGAAAACATTCTGGAAAAAATTGCTTAAAAAAATGTATATATTAGTTTCTGAAAAAATTATCTTTGACATTCTGACTGAAGGAATTCATGTTCCTCATTCAATATGGAAATAAAACAAAATGTATTTCCATGCGACAGAAATATTTCTCACATAACAATTTTCTTCCTTTTAATTCAAGAAACCAGGAAGGAACTTTGCCATGAGAAAAATGGAAGAGAATTTTTACTGGCCTATCACTCATAAACTATTTTTCTTCCCCATTTCTTATCCTTTACTTTCTATTTCACCATACTGCCTTATCTGGTCATGTGTGTATGTATCTCTATCTATCTATCTATCTATCTATCTATCTATCTATCTAATATATGCTTTCGTTTTTCTTACTTTTCCCTCAAAACATACGTGCCCTCTTCAATTATTTTGTGAATGTTAGAAATCTATTAAAACATACCATCATTGGCTGGGCGCGATGGCTCCGGCCTGTAATCCCAGCACTTTGGGAGGTCGAGACGGGCAGATCACGAGGTCAGGAGATCGAGACCATCCTGGCTAACACGGTAAAACTCTGTCTCTACTAAACATATAAAAAATTAGCCGGGCATGGTGGCACGCGCCTGTAGCCCCAGTTACTCAGGAGGCTGAGGCACGAGCGTCGTTTGAACCAGGGAGGTGGAGGTTGCAGTGAGCTGAGATCATGCCACTGCACTCCAGCCTAGGTGACAGAGCGAGACTCCATCTCAAAAAAAAATCAAATAACAATAAAAAAAGTTATTATTTCAACATGATAACCTATGTTCACTGATTATGTTTTTATTCATTCCTGAGAAAAATTAATGTGAACTGTTCATTTTATCACAACTCAATATCAACCCTGATTTTATTTTTAGCTCATTGCTGAAACTAAGAAATGTCCATTGACTTTCTGAAAGCAATAGCATAATGCTTCTACTTTTGTCATTAATGACAGTGATTGTGATAGATGAGCACCTCAAAGTTTCTGTGCGTAAACATAGAACTAACTCAGAAAATTGTTCTTTAAAAAAAATACCCACCTGTTATTAATATAGTCACTACGTAAATAGTTACTCAGTCTTAAGACGGAGGAGTATGCAACCTCACTAACTATAATTGTTTACTAAAATAAATATTTCCATGCTATCCATAATGCTTTTAGTAAAAAAGGGAGGCTCATAACAATTGTAGTGCAAATTAAATCTGAATTTAAAAAACGCATAATTCTAATTGTTGAATTCCGAAAATAAATAGCCCAAATCATTCTTTTTTTTTTTTTTTTGTATTTTAGAACTCTCGAGAGATATGTGAAGGAAGGGATCCAGAATCCAAAGTAAAAGTCCACCACATATTCACAGCTGTGGCATCTTCCACCGCCTAGAAACTTACCCAGGAGTAAAGGCTTTCCTAACTCAGCAGCCTTAATGACTTGCCCAGAGGAAGCTGGTCCAAAAGGCGCTCTCCAGGTTAGTGTAGTTTGTCCCTAAGCAGACTTCAGATAGTAGGCTGAGAGTGCATTTGGATGAGCTTACTAAATGGAAAGCCTTCCTTTTTTTTTTTTTTTTTTTTTTTTTTTGAAGTTCTGAGTGGATGCTGTAACTTTAGTCTTCCTCCAAAACTATTTGGAATCTCTGAAAACCTTCATAAACTCAAGAAAGGACCTATGTTTCTCATGGTCTCCAAACATAGTATTGCCAAGACGCTGCTTGAACTTGTAGGGTGTTTTCTCTGACTGGGCTGCCTTCTGGCACCAGATTTTTTTCTGCAAGATTAGTCCAGAATACTGTGGGAAAGAGCTCCCTCTCCTGCCGCGCAGAAGGTAATGCTACTGGATACGATTGCCTGAGTAGGCTAACTGCTTCCAGAAGCCAAACTGTTTAATTTGATCACGTGAAGTTTGCACTTTAGTTTGGATAGATCTTTTCTATATTTATAGTCCTTGATTTGTAAGTCCAAGTTTTATATATAAACAAATGCATAATTAAAACATCCATTCTAGATTGCTTGTATAAACAAAATGTATAATTTGCACATTGACTACAGATTTTCTTCAGAAAAACAACAATTACTTCGTATGTGCTTTTGGAACTAATAGAAATCTGTTCAGCTGTGATTTATATGCACTTCCAAAGCGAGATTGTTACAGAGGAAATTGTGGCAGTTAATCAACATGCAAATGACATGTTTATGTATGACTTAAAATGAATTTAGACAGAAGTATGAATGCCAAATTTAAATCTTTAGCCTTGCAATGAAAATTACACAAACCACAGAAAGATCTGACTTACCTATAGAAATATTGAAGTTAAGAGTTTTAATTAATGCTTTCCAGATTAATACTTTTCACTTGTTGATAACAGGTCAAATATGAAATAGAAAAACTCAAAATGCTAGAAGTAAAAAACCACTTTTTTACTCAAAACCTTTCCTGTCACCTTCATCTGCAACATGTTATGTTACTCATTCTAGTAAATAGTTTTTAGGCATGTCTTCAGAATTCAAATGAGTATATCTATGATATGGTTTGGCTTTGTGTCCCCACCGGAATCTCATCTAGAATTGTAATCCCATAATCCCTCGGTGCTGTGGGAGGGACCCATGGGAGGTAATTGAATCGTGGGAGCGGTTTCCCCCATGATGTTCTCGTGATAGTGAGGGAGCTCTCATGAGATCTGATGGTTTTATAAGCGTCTGACATTTCCCCTCCTGGCACTCATTCTCTCTCCTGCCACCCTCTGAAGAGATGCCTTCTGCCATGATTGTAGGTTTCCGGAGGCCTCCCTAGCCATGCAAAACTGTCAGTCAATTTCTTTTCCTAATAAATTACCCAGTCTCAGGTATTTCTTCACAGCAGCGTGAGAACAGACTAATACAATCTAAGTGGCCATACTGACAGAATTATTTTTCTCTATTTATAAATATTTGAAGTACTGCAGTTTCTGAATCTCAAACATGAAAGTTATTTTCACATTTATTAGGAACTTTACAAGGTTTTAAATAAAAGAAAGGAGTTGTTATGAAAAAGAATGAGATGAAAACAGAAACAAAAAAGTAATTAAAGCAATTCTCAGTAGTGTCCCTCACCTGTGCTTTATTTAATTCTCACACTGAATTGGAAAATCCCCAAATTAATATGAATTAACATTTATTGAGTGTTCCACAAATGTTAGCTACTATTATCTACTAGGCACTGTGCTGATTGCATTACATTCCTTATCCCCTTTAAACTTCAAGACTTCAAGGAAATTTAAGCAAATTGAGGCCAAAAGAGTTAAATAACGTGACCAAACTCACACTGCCAGGAAGTGGTGGAGCTGTATTTTCAGCCAAGGTCTGGCTCCAGACCCCATGGTATTAACCGCTACCCTGTACATTTCAGACTAAATGATTTATTAACAACTATGATTTCTCTGACAATGCTTTGACATTTCTTTTTCTTTTTCTTTTTTTAGACGGAGTCTCGCTCAGTCGCCCAGGCTGGAGTGCAGTGGCGCGATCTCGGCTCACTGCAAGCTCCGCCTCCCGGGTTCACGCCATTCTCCTGCCTCAGCCTCCCGAGTAGCTGGGACCACAGGCGCCCGCCACTACGCCCGGCTAATTTTTTTTGTATTTTTAGTAGAGACGGGGTTTCACCGTGTTAGCCAGGATGGTCTCGATCTCCTGACCTCGTGATCCGCCCGTCTCAGCCTCCCAAAGTGCTGGGATTACAGGCGTGAGCAACTGTGCCCGGCCGCTTTGCCATTTCTTGAGTACACTACTGGTTAATGAATTTTGTGTGGAACTGAAGTTAGAGTTAACAGAGCCAGGATAGCATATAAAATGCCAACAAGAAAAGAGCCCCCAAAGGAGAAATACTAGCTTTTGATGTGAGAGACAACAAAGAGTCAAAAGAGGATAAGTAGAATGAAGACAAGTGAATTTGGTCAGATCTGGGCAGAGATTAACTTAAATGACAAGGCTTCAGTATAGAGAATGGGATGGGTGTAAGAAAATTCTATATATATATACATATGTATATATATGTATATAATGTAGTTATGAGGTGGAAAAGAAGAAAATAGTAATCAAAAAGGTGAAGATGGAAAGAAGGAAAAGAGAAGAAAACAAGAGAGTAAAATGTATTTAGAATTTTCCATGGGATAAGCATTTTTATGTCACTGCATATAATTTTCATATTAACTGCCAAGCACATAATAACTTAGAATACTTTTTCTCATTTTTAAAGATGAAAGTACTAAACAACATTTTGGAGAAGACTTACCTGATAGAATTTGAAGAGCCAAGACTTAAACTCACATCCTTTGATTCCAATACTGCCCTGTGGGTTTAAGCATAAAGAGGGAGGGAACTATAGAGAGATGTCCTAGATGATTTTGAATAGATATCATTTGGTTGCTATATTGAAAATATTTTGGATATTACTTATAGTTATGATACATATTTGTTAAACAAAATGGAAAAAACATTTTCTAAAATTTCCTCCTGTTTGTTGCATTCATTTTAAAAGAAAAATACTTATACTTTTCTTGTTGTGAATTGGAATGCATTTTTATAATTCTGAAAATGAACTTTTTCATTTCTGTTTATACCATCGTAGAAAGGGAGAATTATGCTTGAAACAGAGTCTGTCAGGCATTGGTATAGATCCCTTTCTGCATCATTTGGGTCCAAAGGAAGAGGAAAAGGGATAAATCATGACCAGCTAAGAGATCCAATAAATTGGAGGAAATTAGGAGGTGCACACTTTTTGTTTGGAGACACTATTTTCTTTGTTTTGACTGACAGCCCAAAATTATCTAAGATAGGGGTGTGTGTGTATGTGTGTGTGTGTGTGTGTGTGAGACCTGAAAACAGTAAGTCAGGAGTATGCACCATGATCATTGTGTCCTGGGCACCAGTTAAGGTCCGAGCTCCCCAGATGGTGAGCGCCAAGGGTTACATTGAGATCTCCGCTTATTCCCAGATACACTTGCTATGAGGTGGCAGGTTAAGTTTGGTCTTCTTTCGCTCCTCTTTTATTTGCTCTACATGGGGTAGAAATCTCCCAACGTTTGTGGAGAGTGACTGTCACTATTTCATATTTAACTGCACTGGTGAAGAGTTTATTTTCCTTTAAAATTGTTTTTATTTTTGTTAAATAACCACTTTGTCATTTTAATGGCAATCTGCATAGAGGGAGTTAGATATGCGCTAATGTTGTCACCTTAAATCTAAGTTAGTTTTGAGGGAACCATTATCACACATTTTGAATGAAGTTAACATCATTCAAAACTAACATGTGGGAAATCCTTTAAGTGATTGTTTTTTGCAAATTTGCAAATCTAGAGTATATCTCAAAATACTCTCAAGTATATAGCCTTGTATTCATGAAAGAATCAGATTTTAAGTGAGGGATTTTATTTTCCTCCAAATAAATGGATTTAATGTTTCTCTTAATTATGTGTCACAAATTGGACTAAAATCTCACAGGGCCTGCCTATACAGGAATCTAAACAATACCAGTTTGTAGAGTCCAGGGGAATGTAAGAAAAATACTTTTTTCTTTTAGGTATTTATTCAAATAACATACCATTCAAGGGATTCATTTGTAAGTCATTTAAATAATTTTAAGGAGGAAGTCAAATCCTATACAAGCTAATAAATTATAAGCAAATATTTATGAAAGTTCATTTCACTGCCTATGGGAAGGTTACTCTTCCTCTCTTACTCGATTGTTCTATACTACTAAGAAAGAAACACTGAAGTTCCCTGTGGATGAATAATCAGTATATGCCCACAAAGACTGGAAATCATGTTGTTTGGAGACATACATCTACAGCCTCACAACTAATCCAAAAGTCACAGACACATATTGGTTGATTGCACTTCCTTCCCTTTCTCAAGATTTCCATTTCTCATCTCTCCTTTGAACCCATTTTCTTCTTTTCTGTTCCTCATCTCCACATGTTTCTTTGGTCTATTTAGTTTTTTCTTCAGGTAATCTCTCAGTTTTTCAAGCATCTTTATTGTGTATTTTTCTGTTAGTCTCTCTTTCCTTTTACATAATCTGACATTTACGCTTTCTCTTTTTTGCCCATTATATTATCTGCCATTTCTATCTCTTATTAAACCAAACTAAATACAGCCTGAGAAGGACTCCATACTTCTATATTTGCATCCTTGTGGATGAACTGCAACCTAACTGAATAGGTAGACAAGATTGAAAACTTAAGAGTATGCCCTGTAATAATCACTGAGTCTTGGCCAATCCCAGCAGCCATATTTCAACCAGTTATACACTGCTGAGCATTCAAACTGTGTTCAATAAGGCAAACGCCAAGCTGTAACCAATCCAGCTGTTTCTGTACCTCACTTTAGATTTCTGTACCTCACTTTACTTTTTTTGCCTATAAATTTGTTCTGGCCTTGAGGGACCCCTGGAGTCTCTCTGAATCTGCAGTGATTCTGGGGGCTTCTCGATTCACGAATCGTTCATTGTTCAATTAAACTCCTTTACATTGAATGTGGCTGAAGTTTTTCTTTTAATACTCCTATCCTTATTGTCCCCATTCTCTCCTTTATAATTTCAACCACCCACTTCATCCCTCTTCTCTTTCCCCCAAGGATAAAGCACTCCTGTAATTCCAATTTACCTCCCATGATAAGTAGGTTCCACTGTCGTTTTTTTCTTTGTTTGTTTTTGGTTTTGCTTTGGCAATTCTCTTTCTTTCCCAAGGAATAGAAAAGATTTAATTCAGAAACAACATTCAAATTATCATTTGCTCTAGTAAGTATAATTGGCATTTGTTAACTTTTAATAAAAGGATATTTTAACCATATAAAGGAGCAGAGCTCTCAGTCTTGTTGCTGATGAGAAGCATTTTGTTCTCCATTATAAAATGTACTCTTCCTCTGAGACACACATCATGCTTCCTTGACACAAGCCAGCCTTCTCCTTATTGCCATTGTCTTAGTTTCTGATCATACCTCCATGTTTGTCAAAGAGTAGATTTCTGCTTCATCCTGTGTGATTTCAGGAGCCTTGGTACAAACCCTTTCTGCTCCCATTACTTCCAGTAACTTTCACCATCACTCTCAGGAAGCCCTCTCTCAGAAGCGGATTTCTGCCTGCTTCACTTAACATGTCTCAAGTTGGATACCCAGCGTGGTCCTCCTACTGAAACAAGAGTGCCAGCTATACCAACAGAAAATCTTTTTACATGCCTAGCTGATTTGGTTCAAAATGGAGGAGCAGAGAGCCCAACTCTGAAGTGAAAGCAGAAACACTGGGCAGTAAATGACAAAATTAGCTTTGCTCTCAGTGGTTTCTGACAACCCCGTGGCAGGACTGGGGTGGAAGGAGGAAGGAGATAAAGCCTAAAACCTTAATACAGCTTGGACCCCAGAGTACTAAACGATCGGAGCAAAGGTGAATGAGAAGTAAATCCTCTCCTTTAGAAAAGGATCAAAAAGAAATATGTCTGTCCAGAACTTGGTGCCTCCTTAGAGGATTTATAACCATTAGCAAGCTTTCTCGCGAGTCTTTAGTTCAAATTTTCACCATTTTTCTTGTCTGAAGAAAGTTTGAGGGAAAATTTTAAGTTAAGTTAGTCCTGGCTTTAGTTTTCTAAAAATAGAACTTCAAGATATTGAAAAGATAAACCTTAAAATGAAGAAACCCAGAGAAAGGATTATAGAGCAGATTTGTATAGTTGAAAAGAGAATGATTGAATCTGCAGGGAAAAGAAATTATCCAGAATGTGAAAGCACAAGTAGGAAAAGTAAATGACAGAGTAAAAGAAATATGCAGCTATTCAAAGTTCCAGAAAGAATAGCAGAGACATTGGAAGAGATGGTGGCTAAAGCTTTTCCAGAACTGTTAAGGGACATCGGTATTTAAATTCAGGAAGCTCAATGAATCCCAAGCTGAAAACAATTAATTAACACCTAAAACCATTATAATGAAATTGCAGGGGCCCCTAAGGGCAAAGAAATTATAAGCTATAATTTTTTGCTCTCAATGATGTCACTGTCTGCAGTAGGGTAGAAGACCCTGAATTTCCTGTTTTACGGCATTTATTTTTGGAATGAGAGGCCCTCATGACTGTTGCGTCTGTTAATCCTGGTTTCCCTCTCCATCCCACTTTCATTTCCCCATAGCACTCGTTAATAGGAACACTAACTCCTGCAAACCTATAATTTCATTCTGGCTCCAGTGAAGTCCTGAAAATCCAGAATCTCAAATACAGCAGTCTATCTAAAACAGGGTGGAGACTCAACATCTCTCCTTCCCAACGCTGCTCTTTGTGATCCTCTAACTTTACTTTTCAATCGTCGGTGCTTGTCTATGTCCATTGCATATTTAGCTGACTTCTCAGCACATGCCTCATTTTTGTTTCTCTTTTGGACCCAAAGGATCATCATTTCTATGAAGCAAAAATGAGACGCAAAACTGTACAGGTAGAATGACCTTTACCTCCACTCAGCACATAAAAACACACACATACACACAGGCACACATACTTGCACACATTTCCAAAGGGCTGTTAATGTTAGGATAGGAGAAACCACTGGTAGGACATCAGAAGAACTGGAATTTAAAGGAATAATAAAGTGATGAATCAGCAGAGGTTAACTCAGGTAAAGAGATGTCAAAGATGTAACTTGGATAAGAGCAACTACTCTACTAATGAGCTTCCATCTGGGAGATGTCAGAAGAATGTCACTGAAAGAAATTTTTCTGTTTCTTCTGAGTAACAGAGACAAGTTCTTTTAGTATGATGTCATTTAGTCTATACAAACTTCTATTCCTTCTTAACTCTCTCATGAATTGACCTCCTGGTAATTCTCATTCACTGAAAGCTTGAGGATCTGATTCGCAGTTTTCATCTCTGCCTCAATCTTCATTTTACAATTCAAAAAAAGTGGAAATCTCATGCAGCACTACATCTACTGTTTCCTTGGCTTTCTGTCTCCAGTGATCTTAATGGTCTTCACCTCCGCTCCACTTTAGTTACAGAAACTCAATACCATACCCTAGGCTTTATCATCACCTGCTGTTTCTCCACCTCTGAAATCTTAACCTGAAAGTTCACTATTTGAGTACAGATTCTTACTCTTCCAGCTACTCTTCCAGCTCTTGCATTCTGTTACTTCCATTCAACATTAATTTTTACTTCACAGCGATCTCAGTTCTTTTGAATCAACTTCTACAAAATTATTTTGATATTCACATCCTTTATAACTCAGTTTAGACCTCAATGATTCTTCTCTTATATTCCAGGTCCTACAATCATACCTCTTAAATATTCCAGGAATCTCCACTCTTCTCTCTATTTCCATTATCACCACCCCAGTTTAGGTCACCATTACCTCTCACATAGATTACTCAGCAATATCCTCTTTGGCCTTCCTGACCCTAGTGCTTCCAAACTCCCTTTCCAACTCATTCTCTGCACTGCAATGAGAATTATCTTTCTATAATGCAAATGTGGCCATGCCATTCCCGCTTTGAAAGCACTTTAATGACTTCCAGTTGCTTCTGGAATAAACTACATATTCCTAAATATCGCTTATACATTTTTCATGATCTGGGACTTGCTTTCCTCACAAGCCTCTCTCTTAACCTTCTCATTCTATCTCACCCCATATTTCAATAGCCTGAGATATGTTGGGTTTACTGAATTTTCCATGCCCGTTCCCACCTCTAGGCTTTTGCACATGTTTGTTCCTCTTCCTGAAGCAGGATTCTGTACTTCATCCTCTTCCTGTGTTACTCTCCCAATCCTAATCATTCCTTAAGTCTTGCCTTAAGAGAACACATCTCTCAGGAAGTTTTCCTTCTGCTCTGAGTTACACAGCCTTCCCCATGTACCTGTACTTCCCCATCACCATACTTAATATAGTATCTGCCAACTGTCTCTTAAATTGTGTGCATCTCTCATTAGATTGAGATATGTGAGGCAGGGATAGTACCCTCACAGGATATCACAGAGCATAAACCACATTAGTTGCTCAATAAGTATTGAATGAATGAAAAAAAATTTCCAACTCAGAGAGTCAGATGTGGAGAAATTTAGCAGAAATAACCTTCAATCAGGATACTCATTATGAAATTAGAGGATTTTGATCAGGTTATATACCTGAAGAATATGGAACCTTATCCACCATCCTGGAAGGTTACTGGGAAAAAATTCATGTTTCTAAAATGATTATAAAATTTTCTTAATATTACATTAAATGAGTATTTATAATCTACAAATTATACACTTTTATCTACACTGAGATTTGCACATGTAATCTCCACACTAGGCACTATAAATTATTGTCCTGATTTTAAATCAGCTTTTTTTCTGAAGAGTTTCCTTCTTATTTGCCTCAACACAACACAATGGAAGGTGACTTCCAGAGGAACAAGAAACAGTTTTATATCAAATCTCTCATGACTTGCCTAATGATGTACTACAGATCTCACTGGTCTCTCTACATTTCTGACAGAATTCTCCATCCTCCTCAAAACACTGGATTTATAGAAATACTGTATATACCACAGACTTGTCTCCTTAAAACTTCAGTGCCAAATGTTCTTAGGCCATAAATGTCTGAGTTGACAGAGGACATTGATACTCCCCATGCAAGTCTCTTTTCCTATAAAAATGGAAGTGTCAGATTATGATAATTCTCTCTCCATCAGATGCCTATAAAAAACAAATTGAAGGAATATAAAAGTTAGCAAGAAGTATGTAAGAATAAAAAAGAAAATAGCAAGCTTTAAACTATCCAAGGCTTTCATAACTGCTGTCATTTTGATGACATAGTTCTTACAGACCATTAGGCCATATCCAGCTTCCCCCAGCTGACAAGTCTGAGGTTCCTGCTGCTCTCACAATTGAGTGATGTGTCTGTATGAAGGAGAGAAGAGCCTTGTAAGAGGCTTTGTGTTTTTCATAACCACAGGAAAGTTGGTAAGATCTATCTACATTAATAGTTTCAAACATGGATGATCATCACAATTGTTGTGGGGGGGATTGTTATAAATTTCTAAATCCCATTCCCAATATTCTGGGATCCACTAGGTCTGTTTTTGTTCGTTTGAGTATTTTTTTCCTTGTTTTATTACAGTAAAACTTTACATACATCAAAATGCACAGGTTTCTTTTCTTCACCCCTTTAAATTAGTTAATTATTTATTATTAGCAATCCATTTTAAGTCTTTATTTATTTATTTATTGAGACAGGGTCTCACTCTGTTGCCCAGGCTGGAGTACAGAGGCACAATTATGGTTCACTACAGCATGGCTCTCCCAGGCTCAAGCAATTCTCCCACCTCAACCTCCTGAGTAGCTGAGACTACAGGCATGTGCTACTTTTAAAATTTCTTGTAGAGATGGTGTTTTGCTATATTGCCCAAGCTGGTCTTGAACCCCTAGGCTCAAGTAATCCTCCAGTCTCAGCCTCCCAAGGTACTGGGATTACAGACGTGAGCCACTGAGCCCGACCTATTTATTTATTTATTTTTGGCTTTTAGCTACACCTATGTGGATTGCTTTTAGTAACTTACGTATAATTACCATATGCATCTTTAAGTTATCACAGCACTTAGAGCTAATATTTTGTCCAGCTGACTTAAATGCTAGAGCTTAACTCCATGATCCTATCTATTCCCATTTTCTGTGCTATTATTGTTATAGATGTCAAATCCATATACACTATAAAACTCATGATACAACCTTATCTGATTTTTTTATATCAGTTACATAGCATGCTGAATATGCTAATAACTGAGTGCTGTACATTTCAATATTGCTAAGAGAGTAAAGTTCTAATGTTCTCATCACCAAAAATGTTAAATATTTGAGATGATTAATACATTAATTAGCTTAAACATTCCACACTGTATTAAAAAATCATACCATCACTTTGAACCCCATAAATAGATACAACTATAATTTGTCAATACACAATTTAAAACCAAAAAACGCAGTTGTCTTTTAAAGAAATTAAGGGAGAAAAAAAGGATATCATTTTAAATGCATTTACGTATTTATCTTTTCTTCTGCTCTTCAATCTTTCCTGAAGATCTGAGTTGTTTAGTCATTATTTTTCTTCAACCTGAAGAAAATTCTTCAGCATTTCTTATAGTGCAAGTTCTGCTCATGGCAAATTATCAGCTTTTATTTGAAAAGTCTTTGTTTTGTCTTTCTTTTTGAAGTTATTATTTTTGGAGATAAAATTCTGAGTTGAGATAATTTTATTTTCAACACTTTAAAGACTTTGTTCCATCGTCTTCTGGCCTTCAGTGTTTTTGGTGAGAAGTCAATCATCTTTGAATCATTGTTTTCCTGTGTCTAATATTCCATCACCCTACCCCTACCTTCTCCCCACACACACCTCTGACTACTTCAGCATTTCTTTTCATTTTGAGTTATCAGCAATTTTATTATGTTATGGTTTTATATGCATTACTCCTACTGGAAATTATTGGAGGTTTTGAAGCCTGAAGTTTGTTTTCAGCCTTAAAAATTCCCCACCATATTTAGGGAATTTTGGCTAATATATTTTTATTATATGTTTCTTTTCCTCTTTCTCTCTTCCTGTTAGCTGGAATTACAAGTATATGTACATTAGATGGCTTGATATTATTGCACATATCTCTAAAGGTCTGTTCCTCATCTTCAATGTATATTTTCCTCTTTGTTCTTCAAATTGGATAATTTATATTAATCCATCTTCATGTTCAACTATTTCTTCTGCCATCTCTCATCAACTGTTAAGCCTGTCATGTGACATTTTTCTTTCAGATATTTTAATTTCTAGCTTTAGCATTTGCATTATGTTCTTTTTTATAGTTTGCATTTCTATGTTCACTCATTATGACCATTTTTTTCTTATTTATAATGGTGGGTTTAAGGGTGTTGTCTGCCGACTCCAGCACCCAATTTTTCTCTGGGTCTGCTGGTCTGTCTCTATTGACTACTTTTCCTCCTGATCCAGTGTCATAGTTTTACTTTGCATATTTTGTGATGTTTATCATAGGTGAGACATTGTGGATGATACTTGGGGGAAATGTTGGATTCTGTTATTGTTCTCTGAGTAGTAGTATTTTTTTGATAGCAGGCAATTAAATTACAGGCTGCTCACCATAAACTTCTGAAGGCTTGCTTTACATATCATTAAAGCAGGCCTATTCCCATATCTTAGATCAGATCTCATAGAGTAAATTCTGTGTTATAGTCTTTAATCTGAAAACATGGTGTTTCAATGGAAAACCAAAGGTATTATTTGTCAAGCCCTTTTAACTTGTCATGACTCACACTCCAAATGTTTGTCTTCCTTGTAGTGGACAGTAGCTAAAATCTCTAGGAAGCCTTTTAAACTTTCAGCTATTGATTTCCACCGAGCTTCTTGGATTCTCACTTACACTTACATAGTCAACAAGGGATTGAGGAAAGTTTATATTTATATTGTGGTGCTCCCTCCTCTGTAACTCTTTCCTTACTGAAGGGAAATTCTCAGCCACTTAGATTGTCCCTTAGCAACTCAAATAAAAAACACTGTAGCTTTCTGCTTGAGTCCTTGCTGCCCTGTACTACACAAACTAGAATGGAAAAGCAAGATCAATGCTGTTATCTTATGTCAAGGATCAATTTCTGATTTTGGTTATTCTCCAGTCCTTAATTTTTTTTCTTTCAGATTGTATTATTGTTACCTAGGACACTGGGGGAAGGATATTAATGGAATATAACCTACTCCACCATTATCAGAAACAGAACACCTATTTGTTTGGCTGATTCATTTTCAAATAAAGTTCCTCTTTGTTTGTTCCTTAAACATACATTTATTTTAAGCACCTCCTACGTGCTGGACACTCTTCCAGACTCTGACAATGCAACAGTGAACAAAACAGATATATTCCCCATTCCTAAGGAGGTGAAATTCTAGTGTAATAGGAAGACAGAAACATACACAAATATAAAAGATAGTATCAGGTTAATAAGTACTATGAAATAAATAAAACAGAAGAAGGGGGCAAAGAGTGACAGGAATAGTTTTTGGACAGGGTCATTGGAGAAAAACCTCACTAAAGAAGTTGCTATGTGACCAGCCTGGGCAACATAGTGAGATCCCACCTTTAAAAAATTTTAAAAATTAGCCAGGCATGGTGGCTCATGTCTGTAGTACCAGCTACTCAGGAAGCTGACGTGGGACGATAGCTTGAGCCCAGAAGTGCAAAGCTGCAGTGAGCTATGATCTTGCCACTGCACTCCAGCCTCGGCAACAGAGCAAGACCTCATCTCTAAACAATGAAATAAAATAAAACACATTTGCTATGTGAGCAGAGACCTCAATGGAGTGAAGAAGCCATTATGCAGATATTTGAGGAAAGTGTTCCAGGCTAAACAATAGCAAATTTAAAAACCTTGACAAAGGTGTTTGGCAGAGGCTGATTCTTGTAATAAGAGGGCCAGTGTATCTGGAGAAGAATAAGATATGCTAGATTAGAGAGGTTGCCCCAACTGGATCATATATAGTTTTGTAAAGAGTTTTGATTGTAATGAGCGTGATGAGAAGGTAGTTTTGAGCAGGTAAATGATAGAATCTGATTTACATTGTGAAAGGTGTGCCCTGGCTTCTGTTTGTAGAATAGATGGGAGGGGAACATAATGATTTTCCACTGGTGATTCTAATGATTAATAGGTTTGGGAATATGTTTCTGCATGATGCAGAAACTGGAAGCTGCTGCCTTGCTAGCCTGATATTTCAACTGTGGTCCAAACTAGCACCATCGGCATTCTAAAAGCTTGTTAACTGCAGAATCCAAGGCCCACTCATAGAACAACTGAATCAAAATTCACATTATTTCCTCTTGGAATTTCTATTTCTACCTAATAAAATCTTACCTACTCAACAATGACCATATCCATTAGAAAATATCCCCACCTACAAGTGAGTTAGCTTTATACATTAATAGAATGTTATTCTTCACTCCTAGTTCCTTGTATCCTAACTTCACCTTTTTTTTTTTTTTTTTGGCTAAGGAGTCAAAAGAGGTGAGGATTTAAGGAAGTCACACTGAACCATGTCAAATGTTCAGTTTCTCCTTGGATTTGCAATTACCTTTCTGAAAATAGTCACAGAAGTTTTGGATGTATGTGTGAGGAGGAAGACAGATCTGTCTAACTCTTATTTGATATTGCGTGGCTCTTCTCTATCCCTCTCTTAAGCCTCCTTCCCCTACCACCCAAACTACCTCTTTCCGTGTGTCAATCAATAACAATTGCTTATAGTCTTTACTTTGCAACAAGTTTTTTTGGTATTGATCATTCACAGCCTTGGAGAAAACTCTCACTCCACTGGTATAGTTTTTTATTTAAAACTTTATCGTAAAATGAAAACTAACATGAAACTGACAGAAATTATAAATTTAAGGCATTTATTTTCAAGAAAGGCTCTTCTTCCTAGATCCTCACTCTCACCGTTAAAATTAGTGAATTTTTTCAGTAAGGATGATTAGACATTACCTTAATTTTCTGGGTTTCTTCCTAAAAATTAATGATTCATAGTTATCAAATAACTGTAAAATTTGAAGGTAAAAATTAGAAATTTTAGTGGCTAATATTAGTTGAATATAAAAACAATATTTAGATAATATAATTTTCAAAGATTTGTCAGCAATTAACTATATATTTATAGATATAGTTGTCTCTTCCTCTTCCTTCAAACGTGTGCATTACTGAAAAAATAAATCAAAATCTTTACAATAAAATGTAAAATACAGATACTTTTTAAAATCACAGGATATTTTTAAATCAAAATAGTTAAAATCTATTCTGTAATCTAGTATTATAATTTACAAATATCTGACTCTAAGAGTACTTAAACTACAAAAAGTATAAACTGTAGCAAGCTGATTACCTGAAATACAGTAAAGCCAAACATAAAATTACCTTGTAACTCTGTAATTGCATTTGCAAAGAGACAATATAAAAATTCTCGGTTGAAATCATCTTCTAATGATTGAAAGTCCTCACTCCCCATGAAGCACCTTGCTTGTTTTTTGTTTTTGGTTTTGGTTTTGGTTTTTTTTGAGATGGAGTTTTGCTTATCAGCCAGGCTGGAGTGCAGTGGCGCGGTCTCGGCTCACTGCAACCTCCACCTCCTGGATTCAAGCAATTCTCTCACCTTAGCCTCCTGAGTAGCTGGGATTACAGGCGCCCGTCAGCACGCCCAGATAATTTTTGTATTTTTAGTAGAGATGGGGTTTCGCCATGTTGGCCAGGCTGGTCTCGAACCCCTGACCTCAGGTGATCCACCCGCCTCGGCCTCCCAAAGTGCTGGGATTACTGGCGTGAGCCACTGTGCCCGGCTGCACCTTGCTCGTAATTGATGTCTATACTGAATCCTTTTCTGAAGACCAGGCTTCAGCAAGGCTATCTTATGCCATTGTTGTTAATACGGTTTTTGTACATGCCTTAAAGGTTTCAATTTCTTTGAGATTTATATAATTATTCTTGTATAGCAGTACAATAATTGCAGTTTACTGACTTTTTACCTTTGATTCGTACCCAGCTTTCAAGTTCCCAACTCTTAGAATCATTTATTCTCTGTATTTTCACTTCAGCTCAACACCTCCATGTGTTACATGTAAGTAAAACTATGAAGAAAAAAAAGAACTTCAAAGCACAGAAATAAATAAATGTCTTAATTAGGGATTTTTTTCTACTACCATATGGTCCAAAAGTATTCCCTGTGGCTGTCACTGAAGAGCATGATAAAGTGGCAATGTATGTTTTTGCCAAAAATGAGCCGTGGAAAATAAAATCATTTTCTATGTGTCTTGGTTTGTTCAACAGGATGCAATATGGGGTCAAGAAGACAATTGTTTTGATTTCAGGCCCATGGGAAGCTCTGCCATAATCGCTGCATGCCTCCCTCTTGCAGTCTTACAGGGCGAGAACAGTGAGAGTAAGGGACTGACATGTGAAACAGAGCAGACAGTTCAGTGCAACACATCCCCACTTCTGTAAACAACTTGAATTGTATGCCTGCGTGCCTATTCTGGTAATGTCTGCCCTTGTCCTTCTCAGTTTTGTTCTGTTTGCAAGGGGCTGTCCTTTTAGTCTACATTTTCCAGGCACCAGTTGCCATCAGCAGATTAGAGGCAGGGGGAAGGGAGAAGTCAAGGTATTCAACTTTCTGCCTTTGGTAGTAGCTAACATCACACTAGCGCCTAGCTCCTGCCATAAAAACCGTGAGCTGCAGCCTTCATGCAGCAGCCCAAGGGCACGGGTTGCCTCCTTTTGTCCTTCTGCCTACATCTGGAGGAAGCTTGGGTGGGCCAATGTTTAGATAGCCTCACTGCCATCTAGTTAGCATCTGAGTTTCTTCCATCACCCATATAACCCATTCCTACATTAAATTCCTTGTTGTAAATGCTGAGAGTGTTTTTTCTTTTTGTTCAGATCCTAAACAATTGCATTCTGTTCATGGAGAGTCAATAACACTTTGATCACACTGAATTCTATAACTAGAATATGTATATATACATATATGTCTTATATATGTATCATATATATGATGTATATAAAAAGAAAACTAGAGAATTATAGGCATTGTATATCATAGATGGAATAGACCCAGAGCAAAAACAAGAAGATGTTCTATAAGATTCAAGCAGTTCAAACATAAATTTTAGATTTATGGCCAAATGAACTAAACTACTCACCAAAAGAGGTTAAAATGACAACAAAGCAGGACAATTTTCTTAAGATAGTTGCATGATCCTGAAGTTTGAATATAATTCTTGCATGTTAAACAGATGGTTGGTTTATAGGTAATTAAATACAAAGAATCTCTGGAGGCAAAGCACAGCTTTTTCAGTGAGTTAGTGATGGAATAACTGAACCTGAAGTAATTGCACAAATACCAGATTGAAGGAGACTGGAAC
The DNA here is from genome assembly GCF_028858775.2 of Pan troglodytes. Classification (NCBI taxonomy): domain Eukaryota; kingdom Metazoa; phylum Chordata; class Mammalia; order Primates; family Hominidae; genus Pan; species Pan troglodytes. The sequence goes on from NC_072404.2 coordinate 140,197,668, forward strand.
TGCTATTACATAATACGGTCTCTTTCCTTCCTAAAAGATTATATTTTGTTTACCTAAATGGATTATGAGATTATGTATCATTAACATTGTAGTTTTCTTGTAGAATCAGACAATGTCTTTACATAGATTATGCTAAAATTTATGTTTATTACTACATGATTCAATAAATGAACTGGCATGGCCTGACAGACATATGTTTTAGAAGGGTTTGCCTAAGGCTGTTAATAGAAGCATTGCAGGCAGTCCAGAAAATTGCAGTAAAAATATGCAAGTGCTTATAATAGCTTCTAAGTTAACCAGTATCTGAAACTTGACATTTATAAATGGGAGAAGAAAAAACTAAGTTTCAAAGGCCCACTCAAGCTTTCTCATAAGAAATAAAGAAGATAAGGAAGCCCCATTCTTTTTAATCTACATTTTTAATGAATATGGGCTCGTAACTGAAATATTAACTATAAGAAGCACAAGTTTGTATTTAAAAATTTCTAAGTATAAAACTGAAGAAAAAATATTGCATTGTAGATTGTTTAGCACATTTAAAAAGTCTATTCCCATTTTCCCTTTCTCTCTCTTTCTTTTTTTGTTGTCCTGTACGACTTAAATGTTTAAGTAGTTATATTAATAACTGTCTTAAGTAGAGAGTAAAATTCACTACATAGAAAAGAATCACATAAACTTATATTATGGGTTTCTCTTAGGTCTTCGAGAGCAGTTCATGAAAATGTGGCAGAAATGTGTCTAAAAGGGGGCAAAGAATTCACATCCCTTCTGGTACACGATAGCCTCAGGGCAGCGTCATAAGCCACTGGCCTGCTCCATTCTTAGGGAGCCGGCGTGACATGGGCATTTTTAAGATCTTCATCCTAAATTCCAATGCAGAACACATAAAAGGGTTAAGAAGGCCTGGCACGGTGGCTCACGCCTGTAATCCCAGCACTTTGGGAGGCCGAGGCGGGCAGATCACGAGGTCAGGATTTCAAGACCAGCCTGACCAACATGGTGAAATTCCGTCTCTACTAAAAATACAAAAATTAACTGGGCGTGGTGGCACACGCCTGTAATCCTAGCTACTCAGGAGGCTGAGGCAGGAGAATCGCTTGAACCCGGGAGGCGGAGGTTGCAGTGAACCGAAATCGCACCATTGCACTCCAGACTGGGCGACAAAGCGAGACTCCATCTAAAAAAACAAACAAAAAAACAGACCATAACTTCCTATATGTAAACCTGCATTATCTTAACTATGTACATCTATTTGGACTCTACCACACACCCCTCATATCCCTTTTCCCTTTCCCATAAGCCCTCTCCATTCTCCTCAGTATTATTTAAACATCTGTGGAAAAAAGGAAGCCAGAACATCGTATAGGTCATTTTTGCCTCCTGTTTAGCCAAACCTTTCCTGCGGAAATGAAATGCAGAACTGAGACCTACTTAAATTGTGAGTAGGGGTAGAAGAAAGATAAAGGAACAAAAACATAGAACAAACATAAATTATAATCTCAAAACATTATCTAGGCTCACTGATATTTAAGAAAGCTCATGATTTTGGATTAATTAAATTTCATTCTGCCAATTTACTGAGTTGTTTTGATTAATTCCCATAGCTTCTCAGTTAACACTTGGGTTTTCTAACATCATAGAAATTGCAAATGTTTTAATTTTGTGTTTTCTTTCCCTATATGTATACTAATAGATCTGTTACATAACTAAAGCATTGACTATATCCTCCAGAATTTTAAGTAGCTAAAGAAGAATTATGCATTGTAATATTTTTCTTAAATATCACAGAAATGCTTTCTGCAATTCTCTATTAATTATGGTGCTGACTTTGGTTATGAGAGAGATATTCTTTATCACAAGAGATCAATAGAAAGGAACAGAAAGTTTAGTTATGGACAGACTGTGCAGGGTTTTTTTTGTTCTTGCACGTGAGAGTGGGGGCGCTCTAATGAGCTGGAAAAGTTATAGTCTTACCTCACGTCTCACACAAAAATAGATTCTATACAGATCAAGTATTATTAAAGGGAGAATTAGGCCAGGTGCAGTGGCTCACACCTGTAATCCTAGTGCTTTGAGAGGTGGAGGTAGAAGCATCACTAGAGGCCGGGTATTCAAGACCAGCCTGCACAACAGAGGAAAACCCCATCTTATGAAAAATTTTAAAAATTAGCCATCTGTACCCACCTATAATCCTTGTTACTCAGGAGGCTCATGCAGGAGGATTGCCCAAGAGGTAGAGGGCTGCAGTAAGCTATGGTCATACTTTGCACTCCAGCTGGAGCAACAGAGCAAGACTCTGTCCCTAAATAAATAAATAAATAAATAAACTGTAAAAGCATTCAAATACAATTATAGGAGAAATATTTTTCTTAGAAGTCTAAGAATGATGTAAGTAGAATATAATCATCGGAAAATATAAGATAAATAATTGATAAGTTTAACTTTATAATTATAAAATTATTTTGCACAATAAAATAGACAAAATGAAGCCCCTAACCAAAGTAGAAATTATAAATGACAGAAAGGAAAGAATGGATGAGGTTAAGCCCCATTTTTAATAATAGAAATGTCCTAAAATTGGGTGAAATAAATAATAACGACAAATGCATTTGAAAGGAATGCCAGCCTCACAATAAATCAAATACGAGTAAAGATGAACTTTTTGTAAGTCACAAAAATCATAAAGTCATGAAATTTGGCAATATACCTGACATTTGAATCCTAGTACTACCACTTACTAGTTGTACACAGTTGCTTAATATTTCTGAGCTTCAGTTTCTTCATTTGATAAATCCATCTAGTCACACTGGGATCCAGGGTCCATCCACCCTGTATGCCAGCATGTTATCTGTAACAAAATATTACTTTCCTCATGGCTGTCATTTGGATTAAATCAATTGTTATATGTAAAATATTTAGCACAGTGCGTGGCACATCATAAGTCTCAGTTGATGGCAGATAACAGAAGAGTTTAAAATTATAAATTGATTAGGAATGGATTCCATTGCAAATAACAGAAAACAAAAACAAGTTTAAAGCAAGTTTAAGTTTAAGCAAGCAGGATTTCATTTTTCATACACAACAAAAAGTCCAGAGGTGGGAAGTTAGTTCAGCTTCTCAAAGGCTCTATCAGGGATTCAGGCTATTGTTAACCATTATACTTCACTATCTTCAGGGTGAAGGTTGTGTATGCATCCTTACTGTTTCATGATTGTAAAGTAATGCTGTATCTCTAGTTACCAACTTCTGCATTCCAAGCAGGGAAAAGGAGGAAGGAACAAAAGGCATGAAGGTTAGAGCTGGGTGCCAGCTTAATCTCTTTCATTTTATCAGGGAAGCAAACCTCTCAGATGGCAAACTTCTATCTCTGACCCAGAAATGTATTACATGGTCATCCCTGGCTGAAATGTCACTAGAGAGCAGGGGCTGTGGATGGCTATCAGATCAGCCAACCAATAGTGTTTGCCATAAATAGTAACAACAACAAAAAGAAAGTCAACAGACTTAGCAGTGGCTTTAACCTTTACACTTTTATTGAAACTCTTTATTGCTTTCTTACAGGAAAAGAGTAATCATTAAAAAAATAAAACTCAAATACACTTCCCTCTACAATCCACTACATTTCCCACCATCCCCAACCAGACACCTAACGAAGAGGGAGAATGAGGACATCTTATTACTTGTATGTTGACATTTTAAAATCATTTCAGCCCCTGAAGACTTTCGTAAATATCAATCTCTCTGTTTCCCCCAGAGTCTTAGGGATATAATTTGTACTGGTGAAATTAAAAAAAAAAAAAAAAGGAGACCACTCCCTTGTACTACATGAATACATCTTTCCCTTCTTTATAATAATTTTGAGAAAAGTTGTACATATTCTCAGTTGATTTCTTTACTAAAGTTTCCATGTTACAAATAACCACTTCAAGGACAAATACCTGAGGAATTTCACACCTAAACAATGAATAAGAATTGGAAAAGATTATTACAGTTTCTCACACTGAGTTTTAATCTGATTCATTTTAATCAAATAGTCTCTCTTGTCTAAGAAAAGGTCATGAAAGAAGACGGTAACTTACAGGAGAGAATGAGAGATTCAAAATAAATACGTTAAGGGGGTAGAGACATGTCTCAGTTTTTCTTGCGTGGTGAGAAATATGTAAAGAATGATTGAAAAGACAATGAGCAACTATCAAACTAAATTAGAATACTTCTGAATTTGCTTATTTAAAATAAAATCTGTATTAAGCAAGCCAATCCTTTTAACCCAAGTTTTTTTTTTCTAATATAATGATACACATCTATAAAATATTTATTTTGCTGCTTTGTGCTACTATTAGGTTGGTGCCATTAAAAACAATGGGAAAAACTGCAATTACTTTTGCACCAACCTAAATATAGGCTAAAAGCAGTCTGCTTCTTAAGACAAGATTGCAGATAATCTCTGTTATTTTGATTTAAATTGTGAAGGAAACTTAAAGGCCAAATACATTTGCATTTGAAAGAAGAAAATAAAGATTTCTAAAATCTTGAGGAGAGCTTTCTGCTGTCCTTAATGAAAATGCATTATATTAATTTTATTAAAAACAAATATTATAATCCATAGAAGCATCATCTTTAATTCTCATAAAAGTTCATTACAGAAGAAAGGTGTTTAATTATGCTTTAAAAGAAGGAAAACATCTATATACTTGAGTTTAAAGAAAGGCAGCCCAAGGATGTGAAGTCGTTTACAGCAGATCACAGGATAAGTTAATGCCAATTAATGCCAATAAGATATTTGAGTCCATCTGACTTTTCTGTTACAAGAACATCCTGGTCTAATGGATGTTTCCCTTCTTATCCAGATTCTCACACACAGATATGCTCAATATGTTCTGGATAATCATAGTGGATTATGGATTATTGTTACATAGCATATATTCATGCACATACATTGAATGAATGAACAAAAGACCCTCTTAAATGAATCATGTAATGATTCAGTAAAATTTATTGGCTAAAAAAATTTTCATGGAGAATGAAACTTTGGAATCAAAGGTCCCTAAACTCATCTGAATTCATTTCTGGTTTTTAGCTTTTTGACAAATACTGGTTTTACAATAAATACTATGTATATATAGTTCAGTATATAGTATATAAATTGCAGTTTTCACAAAAGGCATAAAAATATATGTATATAGATACTATATACATATACATATGTATATACATGTAAAATTGTTGCTCTTTAAAGATATACGAATAGCCACTACATTAAAAACTAGTTAGTATTCTGATATTCTCCATCACACTCAAGACTCAAATGTTATGCCTCTGATACAAAGGCAACATTTCAAGCTGTTGAAGCCTAAAGCTATCTTGCAATAAGTTTCTTTAGCATTCCCAGTCTCCAAATTCATCCCTTTTTACTTTTGAAAAACAATTACAAATGAATTTCAGTTGAAGGAATAAACAAATTCAAAGTATACAAATTACATTTGCTAAAAATGAATGAAATAGAAAAACTTGAGTGTTACAAATAAGATCTATTATGTGGATTATTTTCTGCCTATCAAATCCAAAATCACTAAAGTGAAGACAATGGCATACATCAATTACCTTATTTCTATGAGTAAGTCTTAAATGACCTATTGCCAGTAGAAATTTAAATTTCCTTGGCTATTTCAAGAGTGTTATTTTCTTTTCTTTTTCTTTCTTTTTTTTTTTTTTTGAGATGGAATCTCACTCTATCGCCCAGGTGTGATCTTGGCTCACTGCAACCTCCGCCTCCCAGGTTCAAGCGATTCTCCTGTCTCAGCCTCCCGAGTAGCTAGGATTACAGACACCTGTCACCACGCCCTGCTTATTTTTGTATTTTTAGTAGAGATGGGGTTTCACCATATTGGCCGGGCTGGTCTTGAACTCCTGACCTCGTGATCTGCCTGCCTCGGCCTCCCAAAGTGCTGGGATTACAGGCATGAGCCACCGCGCCTGGCCCTTCAAGTGGTTATTTTCTCTGTAGATTAATTTTGATATCTATTTAAGTATGTAGCAAAATTTGATCATTAAAATCATGGCCTAATTCACAACAAAAAAAGCAGCAGGAAGTCCCTGTCAAATCTTTTAATATTAACTTGAACTTCTATTCATCTATAAAGGCCTAACAAAAATTAACCTTCTCATTACCAAGGGCATACTAAATAATAAATTATTCTTAATGTGAAGCTTATAAGAATATAGAAGGCTTATTTTATATGGTGTTAACTTAAATTTGACAGTGATTTTCTTGAATTATCCATTACACCTAGAAACCTAATGGAATAAAAAAGACTTTGCAATGATAATTATAAACTGATATTTAAACCATTTAGTGACATCTTTAAATGGAATTTTTAGCATAATTAAAAATGATAGATCTTACGCAGTGTTGCACTTTATTGAATAGATGTTGAATTCAGTAATTTTATACAAATTCTCAATAGCTAAGCATTAGTAATACAACAGGTATAGAAGGGTTCTCCTATTTTTGTTATAAATTCTCCCTGCTGATATTCGACTAAGTTTTAAAATAATGTCTCTCTTAATTACAAAATGGAAATACCAGAAAATAGTGTACTCTCCTTCATTACTTTCCCTCCTTGATCTAGAGACTTAGCAGCATGTTATGAAGACTATCATGAACGCTACGATATAATGAGACTGATTTTCTCGAGCTGCCTAAGGAAACCACATTCATTCTGGTAGGGTCTTGCCTCATCTATGTGTAGAGTAAAATGAGTGACATGTTACAAAACTGTGTTTATGCTTTAGTCTGAATATGAATTGATACATGCTCCCCACAGAATTCTGGAAACTATAGATGAGTCCAAAAATGGAAATAAAGATACCAAAATGTCATCAACCAGATAATCACTGTTAGCCATCTGGCTCTGCCTGTAATTTTTGGCATGCATGTGTCCATGTGATCTTTGAAGGAAGGCATTGTATTGTTTACTGCTGTATTCCCAACTCTCACCATTGAGCCCCGAACAAAGTAAGAGATTAATGAAATTTGCATGTTAAATAAATGCAGACAAACATAGTAAAATGGGGTCATACTGTAATCCAGGTCTTTCTTTTTCATGTACAGTAAATATAAGAATGTCCTTAGATATTCTTGTAAAACATGATCTTCGCAGGCTACATTATGTTCCTTTTTGTGATAATCAGTAATTTCTCAGTCAGTATTTGGGGACAGAATGGTTGTTCCCATTCTTTCTAAATGGTATTTTTTGACATTATGGTCATTCTCAATTTTTCACAGTTCATAAAAGAAGAAAATCCGGCACAAAGAGGAACACTTGAAAAAGAATTTATTTATGCTGCTAAATAACTTCCCAAAAAAGCCGAACTCCTAATAATAATATTGAAGGTGCTTTTAAAATCTATTTCCAGAAAAAAATATTTTTTCAATCTTTCCTTATTTCATATACAAAAATATGTTTCAATCTGCATTTCTTGATGTTTAGTGCAATTAAGCATTTGAATTTATTTTTCAAGATTTATTTATATTATGAAGTCATTTTTGTTGCAACAATTAGTATGCCGTATTTCTCACAAACTTTATCATAGTTTGTTATTTGCGTTACATTTTTGGTATATTGATGTATTTGTTCTTTTTTTATATATATATCTGTAGTCTTGTTCTGTCACCCTGGCTGGAGTGCAGTGGCGTGATCACAGCTCACTGCAGCCTCTACCTCCCTCGCAGAAGCGATCTTCCTGCTTAAGCCTTCACAGTAACAGAGACTAGAAGTATGCACCACCATGCCTGGTTAAACTTTAACATTTTCTCTTTTTTTGGTAGAGACAGGGTCTCACTATATTCCCCAGACTGGTCTCAAACTCCTAGACTCAAGCATTCTATCAGCCTCAGCCTCTCAAATTGCCGGGATTACAGGTGTGATCCACTGTGCCCAGCCCAATTTTTTAATTTAAAGAGCCTGATAAATATAAATGTAAAATAATTTAATGAAAGATGTTTTAAATTATAAATATGACTGTGTTATTGCAGGAAATTTAGTTAGGACAAAAGTATATTTAAAAATTATTCATTATCCCATTTTATAAAGATACTGATGAGATTTCTTTTGGTCATTGGGCTAAGCATTTTTTAAAATATGAGAAGTTGACATATTTTAAATGATGTACATCAATGAGACTGTACTACATTATAATTGGACATAAATGGCATGTGTATCACCCAAATTATTACAGTTTATATTACTTCTAAGTCAAACCCTACTATGGTTGAACTCATCTAATGAGTTTGAAATGTAGTGTTTTGCAGAACTTCTAAATACAGTGTATACAATTAAAGGATTATTTCCAATAGTTTTTATTTGTAGGTCAAGAGATAGAATCTTCCATATATTTCTTTCAAAAAACACTAAAATTCATATTTGTGGAGAAATACCCTCAAGATTATGATGTCTGGAATATAATTCCTGTGGCCCTTTTCTTGCTTAAAATGTTAGTTAAGCTTTCCATTTAATTTAGAATAAAGTTCAAACCACTAAGTGAGGTCTCCCAGGCCCTATTCAACCTGGCCTTGTTTTCTGCTCCAGCCTGATTTAAAAATAAATATAACTGGAAGGAATGCAGCATTCTAATGTTGCAACCTTAGTCTGACAAATGTTGCTGTTGCTTCTCTAAGACATTGAAAATATCCTGCCCGTCCTTCGTATGTTTGCTGTGGTATCCTGAGATACTTCAGCAGTTTGTAAACAATGGCTTTAGGTACACAACAAGAAAACATATGGTATAGAATGGAAATACTTTAATAGCTTAAGATGACTAAGCAGGGTATATATTAATTTAAGTAGGATTTAAATAAATGCATGAATAATGAGTTGTTTAAAAATACTAGGATGACTTTTGGGGAATTTTGACATCATGAAAAATACCAATGCTTTTTTGTCTTTTAGTATGAATACCAGCGGCAGAAAGCAGAACTTAATAGGATCAATTGTTAGTTTAATACAGCATTAAAGAAAAATCTATTGGAGGTCACCAGTTTAGACTGAGCTCTTGCGCTAGGCCCAATAGACCAAACCAAAATGGAGTTACTCATTGCAAAAATTCCAAGCTACCAGGTGGAAACGACTTTATCTGACCTTCAGAGAAAGCAGGAGATCGAGAGAGAGAGAGAGAGAGAGAGAGAGAAAGAGAAAGAGAGAGAATAGCCAAATTCCCAAATAGGTCAGTTTCAATGGGCATGATAATGAAGTTCCCTCTGCTTTATTCCCTACAAAGGGATTTTTGTTCTTTGTTCCTGCTTTCTTCAGCCCTTCTTTGTGTATAAAACCAACCCCTTCTGCTCTGCTCAGCTCGTCAGCCTGCTCATTCCATTTTATTAAATAAATGTTGCCCAATTCTATAATTGCAGATAAAGCCAATTAAAAATTTTAAACTAAATTTGTTGTAATTTTGTCTTTTGACAACAGTAAATTCAAATAGTTTTATATAGTAGGACACGATTAATTTCATAACATCAAGAGACAAACCTTAAGAATAGTCAAACTAGATCACATGTTAGATGAAAGGCTTTACATCAAAGTGACTGTTTAAAATAGAGAAAAATGAAGTTGACAGGCTACTCTTTGTTCTACCCATATTCCATTCCTAATTTATTTACTGTCACTACCAATTTTTAAAACCAAGTTCATGTATTGTTTTTTGTGGCTTCATTTTTCAACTGATAATTTCTTAAGGAAATTCGCAATCCAAATACATTGAACATTTTGTTGTTGCTGCCTTTAGAATAGATTTTAAAGATTGTTTTGTGGACACCAGACCCTTAATCATTTCATGAAAGAAACATTGTTATAACACAGTTTTCCACTTTTAAGACATATAAGCATTGTATTATAAGTAAATTAATATTAATGTATTAATATTATACAGTGAAAAAGTGCAAAACTAAGAGTTGGCAATATAGTTATGGCCCTGGGTCAGTTTCTGGTTAAGCCAGTTTCAGTTTTCAGTTCATTAAAGTGCGGAGGGGATGTGTCAGTTGATAACAGATTTTTTTTGTTAGGGCTTTGGTAATGGACTAAATGTTTAGGTCCCCTGAAAATTTGTATGTTGAAATCCTACCCCACAGATGATGGTATTGGAAGGTGGGATCTTTGGGTGGTGAGTAGGTCATGAGAGCCATGTGAGGTCACAGTGAAAAGATAGTCATCATAAGCCAGGAAGTTGGCCCTCACCAGACACCTAACCTGCTAACATTAGAATTTTAGACTTCCCAGCCTCTAGCACTGTGAGAAATACATTTCTATTGTTTTTAAGCCACCCAGTCTATGGTTTTTGTTATAGCAGCCAAATGGATTCAAACAGCCTCCAACATAGTAAAGATCTTCAAGTGCCAGTGTTCTTGGTTGTAGTAGGAAGAAGATAATGAAATTTCCCTAAGACAGGTTGTTGAGAAGACCAAGATAAAACACAATCAAAAAAGGTATTGTTATACATATCTAAAGGCAGTGACTTTTTAAAATAATTTTTTGGTGTTTATGGTAATTATCTTTATCAATGCACTTTTTTTTATCATTAACAGCCTGCCTTTAGATTAGCCAAGAGTATACAACTGAAGTATATCACATGAAAACTAACTTTTCTTCCAACAACTGTTGAATTTTTTCCCTAATGCAACAAGAATAGGAACAAAAGAGTACATTTTTCATCTATTGTCTTTGAAGTGCCTCATTGAAGGTTTTTTTGTGATCCACTAACCTGGAGAAAGGTTACTATAAATAAACATTGTAATATCGCATTGATCCTTTTGCCTTTTTAATTTGTACCATATACATGAAATTGTATTTGTGCATTCTGTCTACTCATAGGAAAAAACAAATCAACTATTGCTGAGAAAGGCATAAAATTCTTTCTTATGGATTTTGAAAAATCTATCTAGATATTAGAATAATTACATATGTTTGCTATTATGTCAACATCAGTTAATACCAATGACTTCTAATGTATCGGTTTTTTACTTACACCTGGCTTGTAGCTGAATATTGGCAGAAAGGTTGACAGTGTACTGAACGATGCAGGCTATCTTCACCCAACTTGTTAACTCTCCTGTGTTCATCTGTGCTTTCAGAGTCTGAAGTATGTCTCCTAAATAACTGTTAGGAAAGAAAATGGGTATGTCTGATACTAAAATGGAGGTACAACAATTCTTTCTACATAATGGGGTCCAGTAAAAATCTGTGGAACAAACCCACATGTAAAGCTTTTGTTTCAGGCAGTGATATAATTTTATTAATTGTCATAAAATTTTAGGCTGTATATTTTGGATCGGTGCTCTTAGGGGGAAGTTGGAGGAATGTAAGAAGAATCTGCTGGGAAAACTACAGCCTACATCCCTCCCCAGCCCCCACCCGCTCCTAGGTGGGAGGAAGGACATAAGAGAATTCAGGGCAGGTTAATACTGCTACCAACCTGAAGTCTCTAGAAGAGCATTACGAATTATAAAGAGTAATGTATGTAGTTATTTCTTTAAATTTGTGATTTTTCCATTTAAAAATATCTACTACCTAAATAAACTGCCAGGGATTTAAAGAAAATTAATGATTAGTTTGCAAGAACACTAATGTTTTACTTGCTACAGACTGAAATTAATAGAAAAAAAAACTCCATTCAGATGAAGGAGCTAAGCAATTAATTTTCCTCTTTCTCAAAACACTGACATGAACAGGGGTAATATAAAGTTCTTCTAGGTGAGATTGAAAAGTCTTCTTCCAGATGTCAAAGAGGAATTCACACTTCAGAAGACGAAACTCAACAGGAAGAGAATTATGAATAAAGGTCAATGATGATTCTGGATTTGTGGTAATATTTCTTATTTCTTTTTACTTTTCCCTTAGGCTACTTAGGGGTTTGTTCTTAAATCATGTCCAGAAGGAAGCCTGTAAAGCAGTATTCTGTCATTTCCTTCTTTCCACTGAGAATGCTCACTATATTAAGCCTTTTAGCTAGATAGTTAGTGTAAAACATCTCGTTACTGGATAGGGTGATTTCCTATTTTAGGGCAGTCAACAACAACAGTCAGTGGGATACAACAGAAGTGTCTCTGGGCAAAACTGAACAATCAAAGAAATGTTAGAATTGGAAGGGACCTTAAAGATCTTCCAGTTTACTGGTTTACAAACCATTTCTGAACTATTAGAGGACTTCAAGGGAGCAATGGGCAGAAAGTGGGGTTCCTAAACTATTTTCAATGTTTCAAAAAGCTTAAACAGTTGCAATATTAACCATGAGAAATCTGCAACAGTTCCTTGCTTTTGCTTAGGAGTAGATGAATTATGTTAAATTCAGCATTAGTTATATTAATCAGACCAAAAGCTCTTATTTACATTTTCATTTAATAGGTGAAATTTTATAGGCAATACTTTGTAAACTAGTAAGTGCTGAAAATTGGAAAGCAAATGGTCTTTTATAGATAAGAGTCCAGAGAAGTGACTTGCTCAGGATTAAATGAATTAGTGTGAAGCCTGGGACTGGATCTCAAGTTTGCTGACTCTTAGCAGGTGAGGCTTGGGGTAAGCAATCTCATCTGCCAGCTCTGCCTTCACTTCCCAACTTGGGCTGGGCTGGTGCCATTCACCCTGAGTCTGTGTCAGGGGTGATCCCCAGAGTTGTGCAATGGAGCCTTCTGACACTTGTGCTTGGTAATCCTTCTATTTTTAATAAAATGTCACTTAATCTCAGATATTGACAACAACATCAAGTTTTTCCAGATTGATTTGCATTTCATGAAGGCTTAAGGCTTTAAGGGAAAAAACTGAAGCTCCACCAAGAGAGATTCAACCTCTCAGTAGGTGTTCTTTTGGCAGAGTGGAATTTCTGGTAAAGAACCAATGACTAAGACAAGTATGAGCTGTTTTTTTTTTTTTTTAACTTTGGAAAAGTACATTGATCTTTTTGGATTGGAGCTGGAGAAAACATGATATGAATGTTTGCAGAGTTGGCTTCCCTAATAGGGGAAGTTAACTGAATTGTGCCACATGGTTTTACCTCCTCTGCTGTTATCCTGTGGGTGTGGTACTGCTGTCAAAGATTTGCTTTATCACTGTCTTAGAATGACCAAGTGTAGTGTCATAAAGACTGAGGAATACATTGAAGCCCGATTTCAGTAAATTTTAAGTACCTAACATGTGTTCTCTCATTATGAACCAAATCTTATTTTCTGAGGTAGATAAATTATGTTCCATGTCTCTTTTGTGACCTTAAGGTAGAAAGTAATCTTGCATATTCAATATTGGAAATTCAATGCTTTCAAATAGATATGTTATGGTCTGTAGAACCATAAAATAAGCATTAAAATGTCTTACCAAATATCCTATCATAAAAAACGCATTTTGATTTGCATTTAGATTTCACTAAAGCCACAGGGACTCAACACTAGTAGTGTATTATCTCATTATTCTTTCTTTAAATCTCTATTATAAGAAGAGACAGGTACATTGAGTTATATAATCACACTCCAAATTAGATCATACCAAATAATAAGACAAATATTTCCTGATGACTCTGAAAAACAACTAATGGTAGTCAATGATTTATTACATATAAACACTTTAGAGTGATAAAGGCATTGGGAAATGTACAGTTTTATTTGCATTTAGTTTTAAGTGACTTGAATGAAGAAACTGCAGACTTTCACAAACTAGCTACATGCAAAAAAATTTCCCATAAAATTTACAAATGACTTCCTTTCTGCCATTGTTTCAGAGTAGAAAAGAGTGTTTTCCTTCTTCCTCAGTGCTTGTACACTATTATTTTCAGATTCCTCTTCATTAAGTTACTTAGTCAAGCTATTCTCTATTTTAAAAATCAGCCCTACTGGTGTATAATGATTACTGAGTTTCTTTTTTCTCCACATTTTTGCACAACAGGAACAAGATAATGAAAAAATAGCATTTGCAATCGAAAAACTATCCAGATAACCATCTTAGGAGAGGATTCTTTGGTCAACTGATCCAATGACATTCACTCCATTTCATTCCCATGTTCCTTCCATTTCATACTCATTTTGTAATAGCTTCACTAGTTGGGCCTGAAATAACCTGAAGGGTGTAGTTGCTTCCCCTTGTCACCATTAAAGCAAGGGTGGCTGGGATGTTAAGGAATCAGCAAAATAGAGGAAAGGAATAAATTTTAAGGCTCTTTTTAAGAGGGTAACAATAAAGATGATTGGTTTTTGTCGCCAAAACTTACGGACATCTAATCCTTTATGAGACTTTCTTCTGTGCAGGATTCTAAGCATTTTAATATTTCATTTCTTCCTGCCCCATCGTGGCCTTCTAAAGTGGGCACTATTATAATTCCTAGTTATCAAAAGCTAACCACTGGCTTAAGGTCAAATAGCTAGTGAGCTGTGCAGCAGGCAGTTGAATCCATGCAGTCTTGAGCTAGATTCCAGAGTGACACCTTGGAATCTGATACTTTTAAAATTCTCTCCCCAGGTGATAATAACCTGAAGCCAGGGTTAAGAATCACTGACTGGTACAGATTAATAACTTGAAGCCAGGGTTAAGAACCACTGATTGGTACAGATTCTAGATCAAGGCGCTTCAACTCAACTGTTTTCAGGGCCAGGCATTTTAAATAAATTTTTAAAAGCAATCAGATACAGACCCCATACTCTAAAAGAATTTTGAAAAGTGTGTCCACATATTTTTACTAAAGGAGAAATCATCTGGGGACATTGTTAACACAAATGACTGAGCCTCAGCTCATCGAATCCTTATTCAATCTATATCACAATTACCTAGGTTTTACTTTTTTTTTTTTTTTTTTTTTTTTGAGATGGAGTCTCACTCTGTCACCAGGCTGGAGTGCAGTGGCGTGATCTCGGCTCACTGCAACCTCTGCCTCCTGGGTTCAAGCGGTTTTACTTTTCAATGTAAATTTCTGCATCCCAGGTTACCACTGCTCTAAAATCACTTTAGGTGCTGATAAATTCTAGTATTTTTGCCATTACTTTAAATGGCAAAAACTGCAATTACTTTTGCACTAACCTAATATTTTTGGGAGAGAGTTCTCAAATATGAGATGATCATTTTATTCATTCTAGGAATTTTTACTGAGCATTTATTATGTGCCATGAATTTCTAGATACTTGGTGAATGGCAGTGAACAAATGAAACTCTGTGCCTCTCTAAGGAGCTCATGTTCTACTGAACAAATAAATGTATGTGAGATGCAGAAATAAATCTATGTCAGATGGATAAAAGCAGTGGAGAAAAATAAGGCAGGGGTGGGGGCATGGAGTGGGATGGGTAGGGTTGTCCTTTATATAGTCAGGGGTGGCCTTTCTGGTAAGATCATGTTGGAACAGAGGATGTCAGGCAATGAACCATGAAACCTACAACTACTCAACAGTATCCAGACTAAAGTAACAACATCATGTACAAAGGACCTGTAGGTTGGAAAAATAAGACCAGTGTTTGGAAAGCAGTGAAAGGAGAAAAATGAGAATAGAAGTTATCAGAGTGGTAGTGAGGAACTGAATCTATCACATTGGGTGGTGAAGGCCATGGTAATCACATGGAAAATAGTATGTGCCTTATGTGTTAACAGATCAACCTGGGGCTGAGAATGCAATATGTGGGGAAATTGTGGAGGCAGGAAGACCAGTTGCAGGGCACTGGCTCTAGTCCAGGCATAAAAAGATGGTAGCATGACCAACATGATGGTAGAAGTGGTAATAAATAGTCAAATTCTGGATGTATTTTAAAGAGTTAGCCATGATAATTTTTATAATGGATTGGATGTGGAGCGCAAAAGAAAGAGGAATCATGGATGACTAGATGTAATGTTTGGGTATTAGAGCTCAGTAAATTTGATGTAGGTAAAATACTCTCCCAGCAAATTCCCAGTTGGGCACAGGTGTGAAGCTAATTTGACTTATGACTAAAGCAACATCTTCCATGGAGCAGTAAAGGTGAAAAACTGGAATACATGTCTTCCAAATAACTCATTAAAACCTGCATTCTTCCTGACATGAATCATTCTGTTCAAGATTTCTTTTAATTCATCATCTCCAACAAGAAAAGGAAAAGGCAAAAAGCCAATTTTCTCAGTGACATTTGTATCAGAAGAGTTGTTTTTTTTTTTTTTTTGAGACGAAGTCTCGCTCTGTTGCCCAGGCTGGAGTGCAGTGGCGTGATCTCGGCTCACTGCAAGCTCCGCCTCCCGGGTTCACGCCATTCTGCCTCAGCCTCCCAAGTAGCTGGGACTACAGGCGTCCACCACCATGCCCGGCTAATTTTTTTGTATTTTTAGTAGAGATGGGGTTTCACCATGTTAGCCAGGATGGTCTCGATCTCCTGACCTTGTGATCCACCCACCTTGGCCTCCCAAAGTGCTGGGATTACAGGTGTGAGCCACCATGCCCGGCTGAGAATAGATTTTTTTTTTTTTTTTTCTGTTTAACAAAGCACATCTTGCACCGCCCTTAATCCATTCAACCCTGAGTGGATACAGCACATGTTTCAGAGAGCACAGGGTTGGGGGTAAGGTCACAGATCAACAGGATCCCAAGGCAGAAGAATTTTTCTTAGTACAGAACAAAATGAAAAGTCTCCCATGTCTACCTCTTTCTACATAGACACAGCAACCATCCGATTTCTCAATCTTTTCCCCACCTTTCCCCCCTTTCTATTCCACAAAACCGCCATTGTCTTCATGGCCCGCTCTCAATGAGCTGTTGAGTACACCTCCCAGATGGGGTGGTGGCCGGGCAGAGGAGCTCCTCACTTCCCAGTAGGGGCGGCCGGGCAGAAGCGCCCCTCACCTCCCGGACGGGGCAGCTGGCCGGGCGGGGGGCTGACCCCCCCCACCTCCCTCCCGGATGGGGCGGCTGGCCGGGCGGGGGGCTGACCCCCCACCTCCCTCCCGGACAGGGCGGCTGGCCGGGCAGAGGGGCTCCTCACCTCCCAGTAGGGGCGGCCGGGCAGAGGCGCCCCTCACTTCCCCGACGGGGTGGCTGGCCCGGCGGGGGGCTGACCCCCCCACCTCCCTCCCGGAGGGGGCGGCTGGCCGGGCAGAGGGGCTCCTCACTTCCCGGTAGGGGCGGCCGGGCAGAGGATAGATTTTTTAATACCAGAAAAATATTTGACTTTTTCTTGTAATTATTGCTTCTAATAATTTTTAAATATGCAGATATTTCAGACCCTTTACATTAATCATTAAAACAAACACATTCCTCACATAAGAGACAAAAGGTGGACAGTTAGAGGAATATTCCCCTGCTCCATTTCTTCCATCTTCAGAACTTAACTCCTACATTCTGGATCATGTTTTTGCATTTTAAAGCAACTACTATTAACTACGTAAATCATTCTGTTTAGGGTGTGTAATATAAAAACTTACCTGTACTCAATACTGAGATAAAGAAAAAATCTGTATGCCCTAAAAGCATAATTTAATAACTTTTATTTAGTAGGAGCAATGTAACCTGTTGCATTTTCATGTGTAATAATGATACGGACAGAAGACAGGAAAATACGGGGTAGAAGAGGGCAGTTCCCTGGCAAAGGCCCTACTCTCAAGCCTAGAAACCCACGGCCCTAAATGGGAACAGGCATTCCTGTTTTCATACCCAAAAAGTTGCCTTTTGGCCTGCCATGCCCCCTATCCTGCACCCATATGAACCTCAGGCCCCAGACTCCAGCAGCAGACGAGGAGACGAACAGAAAAATGGCGGAAAGGCACAGTAGAGAAGGAGAGAAGGAAAGGAGTGTCTGAATGTTGAGTTCGGCTGGAGGTGATGGGAGAGATCAGCTGGTGGATGGCCAAACTCCAGGGGAAGATCATCTTTCCACTCCATCCCCCTTCCAGTTCCCCACCCATCCCATTGAGAGCCACGTCCACCATTCAATAAACCCCCCACATTCATCTTTCAAGTCCATGTGTGACCTGATTCTTCCTGGACTCCAAACAAGAGCCTGTGTGACAAGGGGGCACTGAGAGGCTAGCACTTAAGCCATCTGCGGATGGCAGAGCTAAAAGAGCACTGTAACACTGGGGCTTCAGGAGTCGCAGGCACCCACCCCTAGATGCTGCCATGGGGCTGGAGCCCAAAAGTTCTCACCCCAGTTCCTGCACCTGCCTGTATGTGTGCTCCCTGTCCAATAAGGGTTTTGAGCTTGCAGCGGCCTGAACACAGAGTCACACCCCTGTCGCATGTCCTGCGAGGGGTGTCAGGGAACACTGCTGTTTCAATAAGTTTTGTTCAAAACCTATAGCATTCCTTGGATTAGATTTTTAAAATTATCTTAAACTTCTCTCTTTGGCCCTTCTTGCCCTGTTTCTAAAGGTGTGTCCTGTGTCTCATGTTTGTCTTTTATTGTAAATCGCACCAAATCCTTTTTGGATACAGACACTGTATGAGTAATAAATGAATACAGAGGTATGTAATAACTTTTACATATCATTTTGTACTTTGTATTCTTTGTCTTAATCTCCATTTAACCTTTTATTGTACAAAAATATTTAATGATTCCAAAATTTAAAGGTAAGTTTATTTTTTTAGAACCTTTTCTAATGAAGATTAAGCATATAAGATTTCCTATACAAAACTAAAACCACAGCCATGCCTACCTGCTGCAAGCGATGTTTTCACTTGACTCCACAGGTTAATACTTTTGATTTTAAAATGACTTACCTTCCTTGTAGTGCTATGAGAGACTTGCATTAGCTATTTATGTATGTATTAACTATTATAAAAGCTTGGGACAGAATGTCACTTACGAAGTAGCTAAACTTGGCAAGAGACTTTACATTCTAGAAAGACTGCCTTCTAATGGAGGACAGAAGTCGGCTAAGGAATAGTGTTTGTGTAACAACAAACGGGCTTTTATCTGGGAGTTCCAATTTCAAAGAAGGGAAAAACCATTTTGAAGTTATAGGGAAAAAAAGCAAGGTTGTATATAAAAAGGTACATGTTTAGGAACTGCACCATATTTGTTTAATAGATGATAGGAAGGTTAAGGTTTTTAACACACACATGCTCCAAATCTTTAAAATACTATGAACAAACAGATGAAATAAAAGAAAGTTTCACAAAAGTTGAAAATGCTTTCTTTGGTAGTTGTGGACTAGATTTTTAGGTAAATTCCAACATAGTACCCTGCAAAGTGAACACAAAGAAAATAAAAGCACACACACACACACACACACACACACACACTACCAATGTGACTGTGACTTTGTGGCCTAGATCTCAAGGAAAAATACCAGAAATTCATTAAGATGTTGCTAGAGTCGAAAAATAGCCGAGGAATCTCTGCACTATCCATGTTTCACCAATTGGCCATGTGAGGGAGAGCTCCCACATACACTGATACATTATCTTTGTCATTGTAATTGATGCCCAATAATTTTCAACCCATCAAATGCAGTCCTGATGGAAGGGACATTTATTTATCTCCATGTAAGACGATCATCACTTAGAATCCCTAGCTGATCTCAAATTTCCTAACAGCTTAAATCACAATAGTGAAAAAACAAAACAAAAACAAAAAAACATAGCACTACTAATTTCCCGACTGCCAAAAGAAGATAGGATCTCACATACCTGAGAGCACCTATGAGTGCCTGCTTAGTGAGTTTAGATACCCATTCCAAGTACCAGAGAGAAGACAGGTCATCATGCCCAGATTTTACTAGCTGACTAGGTCCCTTTTTCCTGGAATGGGTAGGGTTGACACTATCCAGAGATTCCGAGGGGCCAAGAAAGGAAGAGATATTTATATTTCCCCTAAAATAATGTTCTAGAACTTTAGTGTGACTTATCATAGCCTTCACAGAGTCTGCATTTCCTAATGAAAAGCATTACAGAAGGTGTTCTTTTTTCTTACATTAACATTCGTTTCACAATAAATTCTTCAAAGCATGAAATAATAATTTAAAGCAACTATGTCATGGCTGAGTCCTAATCCTGTATTGGAAGTCTGTATAGGTCTCCAAAATTCTTATCACCTAAAAACCTCCCGAGGACATAGTGAAACTAGGTTTCTGGGCTTCCAGATGCATTTAAAGGGGAAATAACACCAGACAAAATACAGACTAAAATAATAAGTAAAACACATTATCATGAATAACTATGTGGTAACAAAGCAGATAACAAGAATACATTTTTGTAAACATATAAAATCCCAAACTGGCACAATAAAAAACAGAATACTTACACAAAAAACCACAACAGAAATAGTAAAATTATCAGAGAATTACACATTGAAAGTTACTTATGCTGAGTAATTATAAGCAATGAGTTTCTCCCTGTATCAACATGAAAAAATACAGTTGTCTATATAAAGTGACAAAAGAAAGTTGCAGAACTATTTAACATGATGCTAAAATATATATGTGTGTGTATATACATACACACATATGCATGCTCACATGTTCTTAGAAAGAACAATCTGAAAAATTATACACTGTATTGTTAAAAGTGGTTTCTTCATGGGTACTAATTGGAGCAGGAATCAGTTCAAGTTTATAGACCCTATATTTGTTTCAAATTCTTACTTTTATTAAAAAAAGTCTAGATAAAAACAAAACTTGATGAAATATACGGTCAAATTTAAAACAACATTGAAAATAATCAAAAGAGTTTTTAGCCTTTCCAGATCCCAAGAAAAGCGTCTAGAAAGTATAGAAGAAAATTGTCTGGATTCAGAGTCACACGTAGTGACAAATTCATGCTTTGATATCTAAAACAGGACTGCATAGTCAGCTGGGAAGTAGGCAGGAAAAAGATTTTGGTCCTTTTCTGTTACCTCCAAGTAGCTAAGGCACAGGATCTACACCAATTTTAAATCTGGGCAGCCAGTACCCTAATGGGTGAAGATGGCTTTTTTAGGTAGACAGAAGTATGTATAGTCAGCTTCTTCTAGACTATCAACATCAGTCTTTCTATAATCATTTAGAAACAATTTCCAACTTAAAGCATAAGCAGGGGTAAAAAGAAATGAGGAATGATACATTGTATGTTGGCATGTATAGTTCCCTCAAATACAGCAGTATAATTGAAGGTGGCCACAGAAAAAGCCTGTAAGTAGTGTTTTTCTCATTGCTACATCCAGATAAAGAATAATGGACTGTCTCAGATTTTTCTAAGACATACATTCTAAGAACAATACAGGGACAGCATGAGTCAATCCAGTAGTGTCTTAAAAAATGGATGCTGCAGAAAGTGGAAACTGAGGGTGAGTCTGTACACAAACTTCTTTCTTAAATTTGTGTAATTTAAAATCTGATAGGAAGATTCTATCAGTGTTTACAGAAAGGGGCAGGGATCAAATTGGGGCACAATGAACTACCATTTAGTTGTTGCTCCAGAAATAAAATTCTCCTCTCTGGGTTCCTGATTAGCATAAAGTGCATACATCATCTCTAGAGAAATACTAGATGTTGATGGAATAATTCTTGCTAAAAACTGAAAATTTTTTTAAAAAGACAAGGATAAAACCCCACAATAAACCAAAAGAAATCATGATAATGTGGATGTTTATTTAAAACAAAAATAAGAAGAGACATGGCCTATCATCATGAAGATTCATAGGAAGAGTTTTCCTTTGTTAACGTGGAGATCTTGCAGGCTCACAGTGTGAACCTATGGCACCTTTGGACCTCTACTCTTCTAGATTTAGTGCTTCCTGAAGGCAGAAAAAATGTTTATCTCACCTTTGTATCCTGAGCACATCATCAATACGGAAACACACCTGTTCAACTGTAGGGTTTTAAAATATTTTTCCTGAAAATGTTTTGAACCAAGAGTCTATATTCTTGAAAATAATATCAGTCTTTCTCATTGTCTCAAACAAGCTGATAAGTCGATGATGGGGGACATTGGTAGTTAGCTAAAGAAGATGTGTTAATGTACTCAGGAACTAGAATTTAGAGTTATTATGAGCAAAGAAAGTCAGTTATCCAATCTTTTTGACAATAAGATGTTAAAAGTATTTTGAAACTATAGAAAAACACACTGACTCCTCTTATAATCTATTTCCAATGTTATTTCAGATATTTAAGTCAAAGACTCGTTGCAGAAAACTGTTAGCTTCTGTTCCAGAATCCTTAAGTGGTTAACAGTACAGGCTCTGAACAGAGATTATGTGAATTATGGCACAGACTCCAGCATTTACAAACTGTGTGAACTTAGTCAAGTCAGCTTATCAATCAAGCCTCAGATTTCTTATCAGAAAAATAGGTTGCTGTGAGGATCAAATACATGTTTAGTGCTTAGCACAGTACCTGGGATGTAGACAGCCCTAACATCTGCTGCATTGCCACACCTATTTCGATTCTTTGCCTCATATCATTTTTCAGCTCAACTTAGGGCAAATAAATGAAACAGTTGAAATGTGTGCACTTATTTATTCTTCACTAATATTAAACCAGGTAATTTATATCTGTCTTTGGCAAATAACATACACAAACTATATATCTATATATATATATAAATGTTTGTATAAAATTGAATATTCATGATTTTAAATTTGACAAACACTGTCAGGTAAAAATCAAACTATTTTACTAAGTTAACATCTCATTCAATTAGTTGTAAGTTGTAATAGTGGCATATTTTACATGAGACTATTAGAAAAGGATAATATTAAGTCATTAACATTATAAATCTGACCACTTTTATTAGGTTGAGGTGAAATAGAGAAATCTCTACTATCCTGGAGAGAAACAAGCAATAAAACCATGTATTACAAGTTTAAAGAAATGAATTTATCCTAAAATCATCAGTATCAGCACCCCAACAAAGCAACTTCGCCATTTCTACTTAAAGTACACTGTAGCTTGATCAGACAAACACTTATCTCAGCAGTACTTGTTTAAGCAGGTCTCTTTGTACAAAAGCAAAACAGAAAGCAAAACAAAATCCATAGCCATTATTTACCTTGCACCCAGTAAAAGCCAAGAGATTTAAGGTAAGGACATTTTCTAATCGCATACCCATGCTAACATCATCAACTTTGCTGATACAAAACTCAGGGCAGGAAAAGAAGCTCAAACAGGGAAGGTGAGTGGCAACATTTTATGTATGCTAAATTGGATGGCAATATTAGATTACATCTTCTGCAACTGTGGTGTCAAAAATCTGATAGCAAATTTGATTATCTGTTCCATTTGTGACATTGTATGACTTGATGAAGCATTCCAACCACGGATATGCATCTACAAAAACAAAAACAAAAAAAGCGATTGAACCATTAAAACAAAATAAATAACTCTGAAATAGGTACCTAAGCTTACCACTGAGCTAGAAAAATTAACATTTATTTTGGCTTGAAAAGTAAGTAAACGTCCCTTCCAAATTTAACATTATTCTCTCTTCAAAATACATATTAGATTCATGTTATTGTTTTGGAGCAATTGTGACTAATTTGAATTTTTTGCCACAAGCAGGTAACAGTGATTACATCTTGGGTTTCAAAATGGTTGGTATATATTTTAAAAATCTAAAATAGTGGTTAAAATGGGTCTACCAGGCCCATGCTTTTGGATATAAAGATTTAGTTCTAGAAATCTATCCAAAAGAATCCAAACAGCTAACACAAATTAAAACTGACAACAAATAAAGGTATTCAAGTTAAACTTGGTTAGAGATCAACACAAATTCCTATCATTATGTAACTATTATAAGATGCAAAGATTGACCAGGGAGAGTAAAGCCTGATTAAAAATAATATATAAAAATTAAACCAGCTGCTAAATCTGCAGCTGGTAAAATTTCCTATGATAAAAAATTGTTAGAAAAATCAAATTGTCTTAATATGACTTAGATCTGCAAGTTTCAACATAAGTACAAATATAGTCACAGAAGGAAAATTCAGTGGCAGCAGGTATGGTATAAGCAGTACAATTTGAAATGAGGAAGATCTGGTTTATTAATCAAATGTTTATGGAGAAAACAAAGCTCATAAAAAATTGGTAAAACAAAAGCTTGTAAAATCTGAAACTAGTTAACGATAAATAAAAAAATTAATCCATGAATTAAATTGGATAATTGGAGTTTGTTACAGAGAATGTTTACTGCCAACAATTCATCACTTTTGGTCTAATTTCAACTAAAATGCTTGTAGCATGACAATGTCAAATGTGCTTGTGATCAAAACTACCTCCCTTTCCTATATTTAAAAATATTTTTAAAATCTTTTGACTGCAGGAAATATGATTCATAACTATTTTATCCCTGCCACTCTCTTCATCAAAGGTTGATCATACAGTAATCACTCACTACTTAGTAAATCATTTGGAAGCAAAGCTTTCAGACTTCTAGAAGTCCACAGAGTACATATATGTTAGTGCTATCTCAAGTAAAAGAAGTGTGGGATTGTTAAAATATTCTTGCCTACCAATTTTTATTCCTGGAGGACAAAACATATCCATGATCATATCCATACTTTTCTGAAGGTCATCATCCATTAGAACTTCTGATGCTGGAATCTGGAAGAATTTGTCCTTAAAAATGTTTCATGAGAGAAAAAAAAAGGAAATAATATTAATCCTTTTTAATGTTATTATTAACACATATTTCAATATTGTCCAATTAAAAGATAATCTAGACAGTTTCCCTCTATGAAGATTGTAGAATTCATAAACTAGAATGCTGGTCTCAACTCCAAAATCTTATTTACTCTTTAATCTTAAAATAGCTTTGAGATACACATAATCAAGTAAATTGCTCTGATTTAATAATGATGATGGTAATAATGATTTAAAAACAATGAGGCTGACTATTCTCTTTGTACATAGAAAAAAAATCTTGTGCTGAGCTTAAATGAATATAACATATAGTATATGTATTATATAGTTATTTAATTTTTCTCTTCCCTACTATGTTATAAGTTTCAAGAAGGAAGGAATTTTGTTTACTTTGTTCACCACTGTGTCTCCATCACATAGGATAGTACCTAGTACACAGCAGGTGCTCATTAAATATTTAATGAAAGGTTAAATGAATTGTGTAGGTGGGAGAAAAATTCTCCTCTCAACTATACCTCAGATCTTTTCCAATCCATGTAGTAAACATTTTAACTTTACCCTAAGAGAGGTCTGGGCTTTGACCTTAGCTTGTGGAACATAATCTCTAAGCCCTTTCTATGTCACACTTGATAGAAGTATTTTTGCCTGGAAGCCCTGGGTCACTATGAATAGTTTAACAATATGATGTAGGGTGGGAAGTTTGGAGCATGTGGTATCAGCTTGATCTCAAGAGGGGCTGAAGACTATGATCAGCCATATGGGCAGTCAACCATACCTACATGATAGAGTCCCACTAAAATCTTTTAGCAGAGCTTCCCTATCTGGCAATATATTATGTATATTGCTATACACTGTTGCAGGGAAAGTAACAGTCCACAACTCTATGGGGAGAGGACAACTATAAGTTCCATGTCTGGAACTTTCCTGGACTCTGTCCTATACATCTCTTTCATTATCTGATTTTAATGTACATCCTTTAGCTGTAATAATCTGTAACTGTCGGTATAACAGTTTTCAGTGAGTTCTAGGAGTCTTGTGAATTATCAAATCTAAGAGTGGCCTTGGGGACTTCCAATTGCAATTAGTGTCAGAAATGAGGAAGGTTTTGTAGACTGCCTCAAAAGTTTATACAATAATATCTATCTTCCCTGTTAAAGTAACTTCATTCCTCTAATATGAAATGTGGAGGTTTAAAAAGTAAGATCAAGGCTGGGCACGGTGGCTCACGCCTGTAATCTCAGCACTTTGGGAGGACAAGGGTGGGTGGATCATGAGGTCAGGAGTTCAAGACCAGCCTGGCCAAGATGGTGAAACCCTGTCTCTACAAAAATACAAAAATTAGCTGGGCGTGGTGGTGCATACCTGTAATCCCAGCTACTTGGGAGGCTGAGGCAGAGAACTGCTTGAACCCGGGAGGCGGAGGTTGCAGTGAGCCGAGATCGTGCCACTGCACTCCAGCCTGGGCAACAGAGCAAGACTCCATCTCAAAAAACAAACAAACAAACAAAGTACGATAAAATGTTGACTACAAATAATGCTTCCATAGTGTGGCCGTATCTCTGCATTTTGGCCGTGGTATAGGGAATGACTCTTTAAATCCCTGTTCCTTAATTTTTCACTATTCAAATGTTAAGATTTAGTGTCAAATAAAAAAAGAGATACATACACAGATGATTCAAGATTTATGTGCTCATATTTTACTTATATTTTTAAGTTGCCTTAAGTCCTTTTAGGAACAAAGCAGGTATGAATAAATGTATTCAATTTTTTAAATATTATTTTTTAATTAAAAATACCTTTATTACCTCTGATACTTACAGAATCCATGAGATAGGCTTCTAGTACTCCTGTTCCATCATCAAGTGTAAAGGTCATAACAAACACATATTGGAGGGGTACAATACCCAGTACTAGTGAAGGAAAAAAAGATCAAACCATATGAGTCTGCTATTCCTTATTATCAAGGTAAAGTTAAAATTGTTTTATGATAGTATAGACCTGTAAATTTTATTTACTAAAATAACTCAAGATACAAAGAAAAACTTGGCATTATCTCCAGGTAGATAGTGTCAGAATTGAATTGGAGGACACCCAGCTGGCGTCTGCTGAGGGACTGCCTGCTTGGTGTGTGGGTGAAAACCCCTATGCATTTGGTCACATAAGTCTTCTGCACTGATTGCTGTGGTGTCAGAGCAGAGGACAGTTTGTGTTTTTAACTCCACAGATACTCAACCTATAATTAAGCTCATTTAGCAGATTCATTTTGGAATATTTCACTATACCTACATAGGGAGAATATCTTATGATAAGCAATTTAATCTTTTTGATTAAATATTAAAGTATATTTAAAATAAGTTGACACCCTCACACCTGTATTCTCAGCACTTTGGGAGGCTGAGGTGGGCGGATCACCTGGGCGGATCTTGAGGAATTCAAGACCAGCCTGACCAACATGATGAAACCCTGTCTCTACTAAAAATACCAAAAAAAATAGCTAGGCTTGGTAACATACACCTGTAATCCCAGCTCCTCTGGAGGCTGAGGCATGAGAATTGCTTGAACCTGGGAGGCAGAGGTTGCAGTGAGTCGAGATTGCACTACTGCACTCCAGCCTGGGCGACAGAGTAAGACTCTGTCTCAAAATAAATAAATAAAAATAAATAAATAAATAAAACAGTTGATAGCCTCCATAGAAACCACAAAAGGTGATTCATGAAATGTAACTCATTGCATGTTAGTTTTATGAAAGATAAAATTAAAATACAGAATATTCTAAACAATAGCATGCAGTTAAATAGCGTTTTAGCATGCCTCTCTCCTTTCTATTATAAGCTAGGGGAATAATTTATAACTTTAAAAAAGAAAAAAGGGATATCATCTGGTTGAATGGACAAGAATGTCAGAATCTGAGATTTAATAATTTGGTAAGATAAGGAATAAATAAGAAATTAGAGATACTGGGTAAAACGAAAATTCACAGGTTAAGATAAATATCTTCTTGTTTGGAAATGGAAGATACTCAATTTATAGAATGTTTTATTAGCTTTTATCTGTGGAACCCATATTTAAACAGTAGGACTAATTAACAGGGCAAGTAAGAATAAATTAGGACATACAGACATGAACTAGGGCATACAACAGACATTAATACAGGGGAACTGAATTTTAGGCTTCAAAAGGTCTCAATAGGTTAAAACTGTGAACTAAAACTAAGAAAGATGAACTTAGCACCTACTCCCAGGAACCATAAAAACAAAAATATTACATTAAGAATAGAACAAAGAGACCAAGTTCAAGAAGTTCATGTGACAGAAAAAAAAATTACATTAAGAATAGAATGAGGAGACCAAGTTCAAGAAGTTCATGTGACAGGAACCTAGGATTTCACTGGACCACAAATAAAACATGAGATGGCTGTATTAAAAAGGAAAGAAAACAAAACCAGGTGTACAAATAAATAGCTATACAATGACATTTCAGGCTAGTAGAAGCTGAGTGTCCAGTTTCAGGTAAATAATAATTTCACTCTATTCTGAATTGGCCAAACAACATCTGCAGCACAATGTCCAGCTCTGAATGCCAAATTCTGAGAAAAGCACTGGTAAAGTGGAATGCTTACTGAGGAGGAAAAACAAAATAGTAAAGCATAAGGGAAAGTATGTGACGGTGCCTGCTTGAAGAAATACAGACTAAAGGAAGGCTTGGCAGATATCTTTAAATTTACAAAGTCTGTTTATCTTACAGAAGAAGGAATAAGTATACAAAGAAGGAACAGGTATACTTTCAGGTATACTGAAATATAAGTAGGTGAAATAACCTTGTATACAAACAGTTAAAATTGCAGGGCATGGAAATTTAGCTAACCTTCTGCCACAGAAGAAGGAATCCACGATGTTTTATCAACCAGGGAATTTAGATTTTGTATGGATCTCAAACTAGAACACTGTTTACATCTGAAATTTATAAAAGAAAGAACCATAAATATTGAAAAATAATTTAGCTTGTTTGTTATAACTTTTTACTGCTCAAACATGTGTAGTTTTAAAATATAAATTATTAAACAGAAGAATACTGCATCCCCTATATTGTAATGTGCTTGCTTGTTTCACAAGAGAATTATGAAAGAGTAAGCTTATTACATAAAGGCAATAAAAAAGACAGTATAAGATTGAGAATAAACAACTCTAAATTGAGAACAGGGTGCTCGGTTCCAGGTCATTAATTAATTTTGCTCTCAATTTCCTATTTGTTAAAATGAAAAGTTGAAGAAAATGATCATCTCTAAGAATTCTCTGATTCTATGATCTATATCTATATCTATCTATATATATATAGATATATATATTTTTTAAGACAAGGTCTCACTCTGTCACCCAGGCACTGTCACCTCTGCCTCGTGGGCTCAAGTGAGCCTCCCACCTCAGCCTTCCAAGTAGCTAGAACCACAGTAGCACACCACCATGCCTGGGTGATTTTTGTAATTTTGTAGAGACAGGGTCTTGCCACAATGCCCAGGCTGGTCTCAACTCCTGAGCTCAAGCCAACTGCCTGCCTTGGCCTCCCAAAGTACTGGGATTACAGGTGTGAGCCACCATACCTGGCCTCTGTAAGTAATATCTTACTAAATTCAAAGTGTTAATAAATATGGCCAATAGAGAAAAATTACTAAACAGTCAGAACATGCAAGATTCTAGATAATATTTTTAGTAAGCACATATCCAGAGGTTTGTAGTTTATGATGCCTAATTCCATAGTTAACTTTTGAAATGTATACAAATCTAAGACTACACAATACACTAAAGTTGTGCATTGTGTAGTACAGTTATTTTGCTTTACTTGAATACCAACATATTTTAACTATGAGTAATTTATTTTTTATTATGCATCATCATGTTTATGAGATGTTGATAAGAAAATAACTTGAAAAGATATACTTGAATAAAAATAAAAGTTCGAAAGGTCCATGCAATTTGTTTTCATTTGCACTTTGAGGAAAACAAGAGGGTAACCACATTACATCTTATACCCTTTCATTTATTAAATATATAGGTGTTTCTTTTCTAATAAAAGATGTCAATTTAACAAAAGAATATTATTGCCTAAGAAAAAGACTACGATATTGATTAGCATTAGACATTATTAAAGTAAGTATAGTATAAAAATTAAAAATTAAGGATATTAAGTCAAAATTAAATACAGAACTACTTACTTCCAAAGCAGTGAAAGGGGAAACAGAAAAAATTAGAAACATAAACTAAATATATCAATAACTTAAGAACATATTTAAACTCAACTATTAAAACTAAAATTTAGCCATAAGCTTTTATTTATGAGTGACATACAAAATAGAATGCCAGAAACTTGAAAGCAAAGGGATGAGAGTAACCTATAAAGCAATTACCAAACAAAAATTTAAAAAAAACCTATAAAACACAAGAAACCATAAAGTTAAAAAGGCATGGAATACACTAGAAGTATGGATGAAACTGACAAAGATTAGTATCTCTAACACGGAAAGAAACCTTACGATCAATTACATGTATGTGCGCTCACACATGAACCAAAAAAGAAATCAGTAACCACATAGAAAAACAGGCAAAAGATGTGAACATGGAATTCGTACAGTAGGAAACCTATGTAGCTGATAAACACGGGGGCTGCTTAAACACACCAGACATCTAGGAAATACAAATAAAAACATCATGGATACCATCTGATGCTCACTGGCCTGACAAAATTACAAAATTAATGCCAAGTATCAGACAGAAATAGACTAATACCAAGTGTTGGAGTGAACTTGGTAGAAACTAAAATTTTATACATTACTGATGGGACCATATATTGTTAAAACCATAGGAAGAACAATTTGGTATTTCTTCCCATAAAGCAAAACTTATATATACCTTATAATCCAGTAATTCTAATTTCAGGTAAACACCTTAGGAGTAACTTTCAAACATTTTTGTTAAGGACTCACAGTAAGAAATTCATTTAATATCATATCTTAGTAATACATACATACACATACAATTGAAATGAAAGTTTAGGAAACAACACTGACCCTTACTGTGTAAAATGTTCTCTATTATCCATTCCCTCTCATTCCATTTTTTACTACAACCACATCATATAATTAAAAAAAAAAACTGTTTATGACCCACTGAACTCATTTTATGACAAGGGAAATAGACAAGAAAACATATAACGTGACTTCATTATGGTCTGTAAATGAAACAAAAAATAACACATATCCATTAATAGTAAAATAGGCTAATAAATTCTGATATTTCATAACATAATCCATAGATGTTAAATAATCTAAATCTACATGCATCAATAGTGGTAAATCTTGAAAATTTTAATGAATCAAAAAAAGCAAGCTGTAAAAGGCTTGGCATAGTACGAAACAGTTTATATAAATTTAAAAAATGAAAAATACGCCATACTGCTTAAGAGTTCACACATATAATGAAGGCATAAAAACATTGATGAGAAGGATTTAATCCAAGTTTGGAAAAGTAGCTACCTCTGAGAAAAAAGAGTTAGAGAAGGGATTGATACGGCGTTATACTACTTCTCTGTAACATTTAATTTCTTAAAAATAAAAGTTTGGAGGTCAAGGTAGGCAGATTGCTTGAACTCCAGAGTTCAAGACCAGCCTGGGCAACATGGCAAAACCCCATCCCTACAAAAATTAGCTAGGTGTGGTGGTGTGCACCTGTAGTCCCAGCTAGTTGGGAGGCTGAGATAGTAGGATTGCTTGAGCCCAGGATGTCAAGGCTACAATGAGCTGAAATCATGCCACTTCAGCCTGGGTGTCAGAATGACACTGTCTCCAAAAAAAAAAACAAAGAGTCTGAAATAATGTCAAAACGTTAAGATTTGTTAAATCTAAATGGTGGATACATAATTGTTGTGATGTTACTTCTTTTATTTTTCTATAAGTTAAAATTATTTCATAACCCAAAAATAAAAAGAAGAATCAATTAAAAGATATACTGGCTTTTGATGATGAAACTCAAGTAATAAAAAATGTAAAAATGTCTTAAAATCTGGAGTGTGAACAGCATTTGCCTTAGTTTTGAAGCAACTAGTAAAAAGTCAACAGCCTTGGTTGGGCACGGTGGCTCACACCTGTAATCCCAGCACTTTGGGAGGCCGAGGTGGGCAGATCACCTAAGGTCAGGAGGTCAAAACCAGCCTGGCCAACATGGTGAAACCTCGTTTCTAATAACAATACAAAACAATCAGCCGGGTGTTAGTGGTGCATGCCTGTAGTCCCAGCTACTCGGTGGGGTTGAGACAGGAGAATCGCTTGAACCGGGGAGGCAGAGGTTGCAGTGAGCTGAGATCATGCCACTGCACTCCTGCCTGGGCAATAGAGCAAGACTTCATCTCAAAAAAAAAAAAAAAATGGGGGCCTTAAGGTAATTTTTTTGAGACTTCTAGTAAAAGAAGAAGTAGTATTCCAGAGTTTAAAATGAATATGAATATTTCCTTTCCTGGTTTAGACTCGTCATGGTGCCCAGTACTGGCAAGGCAAAATAGAGAGAAAGGGGAAAGAACAAAAGCAAGTGAGCGAGGATGAGCATGCAAAAAGAGAAAGTTCAGTGACTTATTATACAAGAAAAACAGAATTTTATGAGTTTTAATTTTTTTAATTAATTGGCTTAATTAAAAATCATTTTATTTTCAAAAAAGATGGACTCTCAGATCATGAGTCTAATGAGAGGGAGAATTAGACACTGAGTATATCAGAGTAAAAACAGCTATAACACAGAGATTTAAGTCAGTGGCATACACTTTCACTTTATGGCTAAAATTTTATGATATGTTGGAAGGACAGAGGGCAATGCCTAACAGTGACTTTACCACACAATTAGGGAGGTATCATGCTTACAGTATAATATTTTTCAACCAGTATATAATTTTTCAATCAGGATTTACACATTATGACAATGACTACTAATTGCTACAAATGTAGAAGTCGGAAAGAAAGAGGAATAGGATGGTAAAACATATGTTATAATCCAAGGTTTCTCATATCAGAATGTGTCCAGGGTGATTGTTTCATCAAGCAGTAGAGGAGATTTTATCCCTACCCCCTCCTTCTAAATGTAGAAATCTGTTTATAGCTCCTAATGAATTCTTTTATATTCCAATTTTCCAGTGGCAGCAAATTTGTAATTTAGTGGCTCAGAAATTCTGAAATTGAATCACTTAATTTTTACTAGGTTTGCAGCTCTGAATTTTTCTCTGTAACTGGAATCTAAATCCTCACTGTTAAAGAAAACAAGTGAGTACCAGCCTCTGGTTGAGGAATCAAAAGATAGCAGCCTTATGCCTCACACATTGTGTGTACTCTCACTATATATGCTTATCAAAAGAACAGATATATGCCAGAAAAATCTAGTACATATAAGTTGATACACTGTAAGTTTATGCTGAACATATAGTAACCAATGAAATAAACTAATAAAAATTACTCTTCAACAGTTTTTAATTGCAAAAGTTTTCTCAGTTGAAAACACCACCACACATCTGCAACCATCTGATCTTTGACAAACCTGACAAAAACAAGCAATGGGGAAAGGATTCCCTATTTAATAAATGTTGGGAAAACTGGCTAGCCATATGCAGAAAACTGAAACTGGACCCCCTTACACCTTATACAAAAATCAACTCAAGATGGAATAAGACTTAAATGTAAGACCTAAAACCATAAAAATCCTAGAAGGAAACCTGGGCAATACCATTCAGGACATAGGCATGGGCAAAGACTTCATGTCTAAAACACCAAAAGCAATGACAATAAAAGCCAAAATTGACAAATGGGACCTAATTAAACTAAAGAGCTTCTGCACAGCAAAAGAAACTATCATCAGAGTAAACAGGCAACCTACAGAATGGGAGGAAATTTTTGCAATCCATCTCACAAAGGTCTAATATCTAGACTCTACAAAGAACTTAAATTTAAAAGAAAAAAACAACCCCATCAAAAAGTGGGCGAAGGATATGAACAGACAGTTCTTAAAAGGAGACATTTACACAGCCAACAAACATATGAAAGAAAGCTCAATGTCACGGATCATTAGAGAAATGCAAATCAAAACCACAATGAGATACCATCTCACGCCACTTAGAATGGCGATCATTAAAAAGTCAGGAAACAACAGATGCTTGAGACAATGTGAAGAAACAGGAATGCTTTTACACTGTTGGTGGGAGTGTAAATTAGTTCAATCTTTGTGGAACACGGTATGGCAATTCCTCAAGGATCTAGAACTAGAAATACCATTTGATCCAGCAATCCCATAACTGGGTATATACCCAAAGGATTATAAATCATTCTACTATAAAGACACATGCACACGTACATTTATTGCAGCACTATTCACAATAGCAAAGACCTGGAACTATACCAAATGTCCATCAGTGATAGACTGGATTAAGAAAATGTGGCACATACACACCATGGAATACTATGCAGCCAAAAAAAGGATGGGTTCATGTCCTTGTCAGGCATATGGATAAAGCCAGAAACCATCATTCTCAGCAAACTAACACCAGAACAGAAAACCAAACACTGCATGTTCTCACTCATAAGTGGGAGTTGAACAATGAGAACACATGGAGACAGGGAGGGGAACATCACACACCAGGGCCTGTCAGGGGGTGGGAGGCTAGGGGAAGAACAGCATTAGGAGAAATGCCTAATGCAGGTGACGGGTTGATGGGTGCAGCAAACCACCATAGCACGTGTATACCTACGTAACAAACCTCCATGTTCTGCACATGACCCCAGAACTTAAAAGTATAATAAACAAAACAAAACAAAATACCCATAGTGATGTATTGTTCCTTGTATAAGAAATGGTGCTGAAAGGTCCAAAAGTTCCAGGTCTTCGTGGCCAGATCTCACAGGAATTACACTATTAAACTTGTTCGAGAGTTTGCAAATTTCACTGAGTGTACCTCCTGTTAAGAGAATAAATAAATCCTTCAAGTAGTGCAAATAAAATATAGACAAAGTACAGTCCTATTAAATAATGTGTGAGGTATAATAAAAGACTAAAGGAATTGACAGAAAAAGACAATGAATGTATGTAAAAAATATTAATTTGTAAATGTACAATCCTATACATTGATTAAAAAAATCAATGCACAAAAATGCTGAGACTTTGGTAAAATATAAAGCTTGTGAAATTTTAACCAACTTCTTAAATTTAAACAAATTGCTCTTTATTTCAGGAACACTTTGGTTCAAATAACCAAAAGAGGGAATATAAATTAAAAGCTAAGTTATGGATCAGATTCTCACTAATTTGCTATATACTAATTAATATCTGGGCAAATTTAGAGTTTAAATCTCAATTTTCAGGTCAATATTTCATTTAAATATAGATATGAGTAGTTCATGTAATATGAATTCACATATAAAATTTGTTCATTTTTCCTGGGAAAATTATCACAGTTAATTCTATGACAAAGTAAGCATTCAAATGACCAAGCTGGCTGAGAAGTATTGACCAATGGCATGCCATTATTAGAAGACAGTGTCCTTTTTACTTAGCTAATAATGCTTCCTCTCTCCAGGCAAAACGAAAAGGATTTAAAAAATACCTCTGTGTATTTCCTAAAATTTGGGTACAATTTGTAATGTCAACATTCAATTATAAAGGAGAAGCACTTCTGGTATAGCAGAGTGAGGACATCCAAAGACACACTTGACTATAACAGCAGTAAGAATATTGGCAAAAACTGTAAAACCTTTTTTAGAATTCTGGAAATTACCAGAGGCCTTCAACAATCCAAGGAGTGTTTGCTCCAGAAAAAGGGCTGAATTTTGGCAAGAACGGTGAGCTCTGTGGCATTTTAACTTGCCCTGTTCCCATCCTCCTTCCCCCGAGCTCCTTGTTACTGGAAGCCAGAGTTCTGCTATATCATATTGCAGCTAGATAGAAACTCTCATTATGCATGCTTAAAAACTCAAAACAATATTCCCTAAGCATGCTACTTAAAAGTTTCACAGCCCAAAAGTTAGTCTATCTTTTGGAGATGGATACCTAGCCCTGCTGAAGAGACTCCTGCCTACTGTTCAAAACTGCCATAGGTGATCATTCACTAACTCTTTTCTCTATGAGTTCCTCCCCAAAAATACTATTTCAAAGAATCTGGTGAGAGCTCATCTAGTCATTCACACTGGCCAGTCACACGAGTTTGGCTCTGGCACATAAGCTGGACAACCTTGGTCAAGTTACTTAAACTCTGGTATAACAGTTTCCCCATTTGTAAAACTGAGAATAATGTTACTCTGTAAGATCATTATAAAGATTAAATGAGTTAATATTTGTAAAGCACTTAGAGCCATGAGTGACTATTACTATCAATATTTTAGTGATTTCCTCTTAATGTAAAGTCCATGAAAGGAAGTACTTTGTTGTGTTTGCTACATTACCACTAATGCCTAAATCAGTGTCTGGCACACAGTAGGCATTCAATAAACATGTGCTAAACAAATGAATAAGTACAAAGAAAGACATTTACATGTATATATGTGCATACTATGTTTCTCAAGGTTTGTATCTGGAGACATCCTAACTGAGAGCAATTTATTTGCAATCAGTAGAAATATTTAACATGGACTATGGAGACAGAAAAGCCTAAGTTTGAATTTTTTTCTGACATTTATTAGGTCTTTAACCTTGAGTACTTCACCATTTTCTCTTGGTCTCAGTTTCCTCTTCTGTTTACAAAGGGGATACATCCAGCTTACAGAAGAACTGTTATGAGAGTTAAAGATAAAATACTAAACTAGTACAGTGCCTGACACATAGTCTATTCAGTAAATTATAGGTATTAATAATAAATATTATGATAAAATGATTCAGTGACATTAGAGTTCCATACAAATTGGATTCAATTCAATTGGAAACAATACAAAATATTTCAGAGGAAGTTAAATATTATGCAGTTTAAAATATAGTGTTAATAATAAATAAATATTATAAACAATTCGAACCCACAAGTTTGACACCTTAGATAAAATGATTCCATTTCTTGAAAGGCATAATCTATCAAAACTCACACAAGGAGAAATAGATAATCTGAATAGGTCTATGTCTATACAGAAATTAAATCAATAATAATAATCTTGAAAAAAGTCACCAGGCTCAGATTGTTTCAATAGATAAGTCTACCCAAACACTGAAATGACACTAATTCTCCACTATGTATTCCAGAAAATGGAAGTAGAGGGAATGTTTCCTAACTCTTATGAGGCCAGCAATATTCTAATACATAACCAAATACATTACAAGAATGAAGACCTACAGATCAACTTCTCTTATGAAAACACATAAAAAAATACTCAAAAAGTATTTAAAAATTGAATCAAAAAAGAAAATAATTATTCACCATGACCAAATGAGATTTATTTTAGGTAGGCAAGGCTGGTTAAACACCTCAAAATCAATTAATGTAATTTATCACATTAATAGGCTAAAGAAGAAAAATTGTATGATCATATTAATAGATGCAATAGAAAAAGCATTTGATAAAATCCAACATCATTAATAATAAAAATTCTCAGCAAACTAGGAATATTGGGGAACTTCTTCAACTTGATAAAGAACATCGATAAAATAGCCACAGCTAAAATTACATTTAATGGTGACACTTTCCACCTAAGACTGGGATAAAAGCAAGAACATTCCCTCTCATTGCCCCTATTCAATATTGTATTGGAAGCCCTATCTAATGCAGTAAGAAAAGGAAACAAAAGGTATACATATTAGGAAGGAAGAAATAAATTGTCTTTGTTTACAGGAAATCACAACAAAAAAATTCCTGAAATAACAAGCAATTATAGCAACGGTAGAGGATACAAGGTTAATTTAAAAAAAACAATTGCTTCCCTATACATAAGCAATAAATAATCAAAGTTTGAATTTAACATTAAATAATTAGCACCAAAAAAGAAAATACTTAGATATAAAGCTAACAAAATGTGATCTATATTTTGTTGGATTTACAAGGTTTATCTGAGTAAAACTATAAAACCCTAGTTAAAGAGATCTAAGAAGATCTACATAGAAAGATAGTCCATGTTCATCGTCAATAACATCAAGATGTTAGTTCTCCGTCTCCACCGTGACTTATAGATTATGGCAATCTTTTTTTTTTTTTTTTTGAGATGAAGTTTCACTCTTGTTGCCCAGGCTGGAGTGCAATGGCGCGATCTCGGCTCACTGCAACCTCCGCCTCCCGGGTTCAAGCCATTCTACTGCCTCAGCCTCCCGAGTAGTTGGGATTACAGGTATGCACCACCACGCCTGGCTAATTTTGTATTTTTAGTAGAGACAGGGTTTCTCCATGTTGGTCAGGCTGGTCTCGAACTCCCGACTTCAGGTGATCTGCCTGCCTCGGCCTCCCAAAGTGCTAAGATTACCAGAGTGAGCCACCGCGCCCAGCTGGCAATCTTAATAAAAATCCCAGCAAGTTATTTTTGGATATTGACAAACTGATTATAAAGTTTACATGGAAATGCAAAAGATTTACAATAGCCAACACAATACTCAAGAAAAAGAAGAAAGTTGCAGGACCAACACTACACAATTTCAAGAATTACTATATAGCTTTAGAAATAAGGATGGTGTGATATTAGGAAAATAACAGACAAATAGATTAAAACAGAATAGAGAACACAGAAGCAAATTCACACAAATAAACTGGTTTGACAAAGAAGCAAAGGCAATTCAATGGAGAAGGAACAGTCTTTTTAAGAAATGGTACTGGAAAACTGGACATCGGCATACAAAAAAAAATCTGGACACAGATCTTAGAGCTTTTACAGAAATTAACTGATACTGTTTTGTATGAGACTCTAATGGTGGGTACATGGTATTCTGCATTTGTCAAAACATAAAGAACTATAAAGCAGAATGAGTGAACCCTAATGTAAACTATGGTCACAATAAAATAGTGTCAACTGCATTAACTTGGCATGAATATCAGTGAATACTGCTGCAGGTCCTTAAAGTCTAAGAATGACTTTGTATTTATATCGTTTTCTTTGGTTCATCTCTAAGTCCAGGTCAGTTTTTGATTTTGTTACTTCCTAACCAGAGCAGTGCCATACTGCAGTAAGATCCTAGCCCTTGGTCCAGGTTATAATACTTAGAAACATAAAATAAAAATAGCTCACATTTCTTATATTCCTTTTACATTTCAAAGTGCTTTTACATACATTCTCATTATTTTTTTAAATAAGCCTTTTTTAAAAAGCAGTTTTAGGTTCACTGCAAAATTAAGCAAAAGGTACAAAGTTTCCCTATGTCCCCTAGCCTCTTCCCCATTATCAACATCTTGCACCAGAGTGGTAAATTTAGTCAATCAAGAAACCTATTTTAAAAAACTATTATCACTCAAAGTCCAGTCTATATTAGGGTTTACTCTCAGTGTTGTACATTCTATGTTTTCTTTTTAAGACTTCATTTTTTTTTTTTTTTTTTAAGGAGCAGTTTTAGGTTCACAGCAAAATTAAGAGGAAGGTACAGAGATTTTCCGTATCCCCTTCTATCATACCTGCTAGCCTCCTCCAGTATCAACATCCTCTACCAGAGTGGTTCATTTGTTAAAAATGAACCTATACTGACACATAATCACCCAAAGTCTATAATTTACATATAATTCCCTCATTTATTAAAAATAAAGTTAAATATTACTCTAATGCAAATTAAAGAAGGTATTTTTCTTCTATTACAAAAGGTTTCAAGGGAAGAAAAGCCTTAAGAAAAACAATGAAAAGGTTTCAAGGGAAGGAAAGCCTTAAGAAAAACAATGAAAAGGTTTCAAGGGAAGGAAAGCCTTAAGAAAAACAATGAAAAGGTTACAAGGGAAGAGAAGCCTTAAGAAAAACTCTAAATTTGCCATGAAAAAAAATTCACAGTACATATTTTAGATAAATGAGATAAAAATTAGACAAAAATGAGAAGAAAATGAAAAACCAAACATGATAAATTTCATTTAAAACTTGTCAAGTTATCTTTACTTGTTTCAATGGTCTCTTCTTTGGTTTTGATACAATAGACGACTTTCACCCTATTTCTATGAAACAACAGTGACATCCAGAGGCCAAGAAAACAGCAATGGTACATAAGCAATCAGCCTCTTTATTATTACTTAACTAGACAATCAGCTTAGCACTGACAAAATAAAATGCAATCCAACAATATAGTTAAATGTTAACACTTGAGTCTGAAGTACAATTTCAAATGTAATTAAGATAAATTTATGAACGTGTGCTTATATATATTTGAACCTAGTTAACATATATATTCAATTTTGTAAAATTTAAATACTATTTTTACTTTATATGTACTAGGTTGTCTGTAAAATGTATTAAACAATAATTCATTAGGAAAAATATGCAAAAGGAGTATTCTAACAAAACAGTGACTTAAATATTTTACCTTCTATCAAAAGTAGACATTCATTTGAAAGTGGGAGAATACCATTATTTTTCACAAAATGAA
Source organism: Pan troglodytes (assembly GCF_028858775.2). Classification (NCBI taxonomy): domain Eukaryota; kingdom Metazoa; phylum Chordata; class Mammalia; order Primates; family Hominidae; genus Pan; species Pan troglodytes. The sequence continues at coordinate 140,237,738 of NC_072404.2, forward strand.
CTGCTACTTTTCGTCCTTTTTGATTTTTAGTGGTCCAGATTTTTGAATCATATAATGGTGTATTTTGTAGCTTGACATCTGGGGTTTTAGTTGCACCATCCTGAAAAATTATATCCAAATCGCCCTCATGTGGAACTTCTTGCCTAAAATTATTGACAATGAAATGATAGAAATCGATTTTGGTATAAGCGTGGAGATTTCCATTTAACAAGTTATCAAATTAAAAAGTATCATTCTTACATGTAGATGAGTCAGTTACTTTTTCTTAAATTATGTAAATTATGGAGATAATTCACTTTGCAGAATAAATAACTTTTTTTCAATAGATAAATATTTGATATTTTGTGGGTAAGTATATCCAAATCATACTTACATTAATTACCAGTGATTTCTATGCCTGGTTTTGTGCTACAAAGTTACTCATAATTATTTCTAGCATCAATTTTTTTCTCCTCTGTAAAGAATGCTAAATTTCCCAGTAGGAGAAAAAAATGCAGTGGCCCTGTCTTCACTCCAGTTAAATATCCACTTACCACACTTAGGGAAAAGGGCACTTCTAAACTAATAATATTTCCAATTCTGTTTAATAATTAATAATTTTAAGAAGTCATATGGTTAAGTATCATGTAGCAGAAATGGCATCATTTGGAATCAAAAGGTGTATGGCTTTCTTCTGGTTCTGTTGCCAATTAACTGTGTAACTTTAGATAGTTTCCGTTAATTTCTGAGATAATATCCTTATTTGTTTAAAAAATGATCGCAGAGAGTGGTTTTATTTTACAAAGCTGTATGATTTTACAAAATTCAATAAACCAAAGTTTGATAATACTTGAAGAATTATCTAAAATCCTTATATATACATTTTAACCCCAACCACCATTTCAAGCTCAAATGGGTAAAAACAGTTCCCTCACATTTTATTTAAAGAGATTTTAAAATAAAAAATTTATTCAAACAAACCCAAATTTTGGATTGGAAAATATATGTATATTAATGAACACAGATACTCACAATTTATAAGCACACAAATACATGGCGATGTACATAGATATTTACACATTGTAGCACATTTTAGTGAAAACTCAATTTAGGGCATCCAAATGCAAATAACCATCAATTATCTACATTTTCCAAAACATCATTTTAGATATTCAGAGGAAAAGTAGGCAAATTGCAAAAAGATGAGGAGCTTTTAAAAATGATTTTCAGAATGTCTTGAGCCGATTATGTAGTAAAAGGATTACAAAACAGTTATATACATTTATTACATATTTATATAATCACTGATGTTCAGAGTAAAGGCATTGAGAAATTCTCAATTACTAAAGAAAATTTAAATTATATTTATTATATTCTAGTTATTAAGCAGGACAGAAGTTTAACAACAAGGCTCTCTTTATCACTTAATTAGATATTTCAAGTAATTACAACTCCTTTCAAAAATTTCAGTTAATAAAGGTTTATATTTCAGAAGATACTTCTATGACAAATGAGTCTGCCCAAATATATTCATCATTTATTATTTCTCATTTGCCTTTATCAGAGTGACTAAGCTAAATTTTAGATCTGAAAATAGCACCCACTTTTATTACTATCAGAATAATTTATTCTCTAAGAATTTAGCATTTTACCTAAAAAATTTACCATTCTTGCAAAATATAATATACATATTAACAATTTACTTATTCCTAAGACACAAAATTATACATCTGTGCACATATACACACAAATAATATGAAAACGTTTGTTTTATTATGGAAAATACTCACAGTAAATGACATTTAGGGCAATGAAGTTTAACAGACTGAAATAGTCTTCTGGGCTTATACGACCTCAATTTTGCTCGGATGCGGTATTGTTGAGGAGCTTTTTGTTTCAAAATGGCACATAGTGGTGTCCTCTCCAAATACTGATGATCTGTAAGTACTGTAAAGAATTTTTATATTCAATCAGAATAACAAGAATCATATTTATGACATGCATCATCCTGAACCAAATATATACTATAAAATCTAATTAATTTAAGCTCTATTAAGTGTCACTCCATGAAAGCAAGGGTTATGTCTTTATTCCCTGATGTATACCCAAGGCCCACTAGCATAGTGCCAGGCACAGCAGGTACTCAACAAATGTGTACTAAATAAACACTGGATAATTTGGGGGAAGAAATAAGTAACTTAATTGCCTAGTAAGCATTCAAAAAAGCAAGGTTTATTTAGCTAAGAAAATATTACGCTAGGCAACCGTTTAAGTTCTAACTGGTGTCTGCCACAAAAGAATGTAACAAAACACACTTGCAAAATATTATTTGCAGGCTCTTGGATGTTACAAATCAGTTACTTTTTACAGAACCATCATTTATAAAATCAGATTAAGAATAGGAAGGGACATTAAGGGTGATCTAACTGTCACAGGAGTGGTGTAGTAGTGGCGAAGAGGAAGTTTGGGGAGTTGGAAGGAGAGAGTGGAGGAGGAGGGAGAGGAAAAATAAGAGGAAGTTGAGTCAAACTGCAAAAAAAACTCAGACAAAAGCATTAGGAGCAATTGCCTGGGAAATAGGTACAATAGGTCTCCTCAGCTACTTGTGAAAAGATGGCCTGGGATTGTAGTGATCAGTTTTTACTGGGAAAAAGTATAAAATTGCTGGTGACCCTTAGCTTAAGGCAACAGCTTGCTATACATTCTAGCTTAACACTTTCATGTGTTTTAGAAAAGGGAAATGATGTACAAATCTTATTAACCTCAATGGCGAAGACAATTCCTTTCAGTACTGAGCTTTAATCCAATGAAATTCTTGTTGAATTAGTTTTCCTTCAAGGAGCAAATGGCCAAGAAGGACAGAAGTTTACCAACAAGGCTCTCTGTATCACTTAATTAGATATTTCAAGTAATTACAACTCTTTTCAAATATTTCAGTTAATAAAGTTTATATTTAAGAAGATACTTCTGTGACAAATGAGTCTGCCCAAATATATTCATCATTTATTATTTCTCACTTGCCTTTATCAGAGTGGAACATTTATTACATCAGAGTGGAACATTTATTACCGTGGAACATTTTGTTGTGGTGGCGATTGTGGTTTTTTTTTTTTTTTTGGAGACGGAGTTTCCCTCTTGTTGCCCAGGCTGAAGTGCAATGGTGCAATCTCTGCTCACCACAACCTCTACCTCCCAGGTTCAAGCGATTCTCCTGCCTCAGCCTCGTAAGTAGCTGGGATTACAGGCATACGCCACCACGCCCAGCTAATTTTTGTACTTCTAGTAGAAACGGGATTTCTCCATGTTGGTCAGGCTGGCTTCGAACTCCCATCCTCAGGTGATCTGCCCGCCTCGGCCTCCCAAAGTGCTGGGATTACGGGCGTGAGCCACTGCACCCAGCTGGTGATGCTTTTAAAAAGGCCATTGGCACCGGACGCGGTGGCTCACGCCTGTAATCCCAGCACTTTGGGAGGCCGAGGCGGGTGGATCACGAGGTCAAGAGAGCAAGACCATCCTGGCTAACACGGTGAAACCCCGTCTCTACTAAAAATACAAAAAATTAGCCGGTGTGGTGGCGGGCACCTGTAGTCCCAGTTACTCGGGAGGCTGAGGCAGAAGAATGGCGTGAACCCGGGAGGCAGAGCTTGCAGTGAGCCAAGATAGTGCCACTGCACTCCAGCCTGGGCGACAGAGCGAGACTCCGCCTCAAAAAAAAAAAAAAAAGGCCATTGGCAGACCTGATCAATTTAGTGTAAATTGCTACACAGTGATAAGAGCAATTGCTTCAAACTCATATTTTAACCTAAAGTTTTTAACTTTTCATTTTAAAATGCTTTCAAACTTAAGGAAAATTGCAAAAACAATACAAAGACCTTCTGTATAATATTCACCAAGATTCACCAATTGTTAACATTTTTGCACATTTATCATTGTCACTGTGCCTGTCTTCATCTGTTTCTCACCACATAAATATTATTGAATCATTTGAGAATAACTACCAGACATTATGCCTCCTTTCCTCTAAATCCTCCAGTATGTATTTCAAAAGAAGACATTTTATTGACATAATTACAGGCAATTTTCAACATTAGAACATTTAACTGATTTATTACCATAATCGAATTAACAAACATTACTCAAATTTCTACAATTGTCCTCAACACGTTCTTCTTAGCATTCATTTTATTTTCAAGTCTAAGATCCAATTCTGGACCATGTATTACATTTAATTCTCATGTCTCTTTAGACTTCTTTAATGTAAAATAAGTCCTTGGCTTTTCTTTATCTTTCACAACACTGATATATTTGAAGAGTACAGCCATTTATTCTGTAGAATAAACACCAATTTGGGTGTTGTCTGGTTCTTCCTCAGGCTCAGATTTAGCTTATGCATTTTTGGCAGGAATAATGCGTAAGTGATACTGTATGCTTCTCAGTGCATCACATCAAGGGGCATACAAAGTGAGTGTTTCTATTACTGTAGACCTAAACTTTATTCAGCTGGTAAAGGTAGTGTCCAGTCACTTCTCTACTAAAAACTTACTGTTTCCCCCTTGTATTTAACAAGAATATACTAGAGAAAATGTAAATATCTTATTTTTCATCAAATATCCTGATAGTTTAGAATCCACAGATTCACAACTAACTCAACGATGACTATCATGGTTACAAAATGGTAGCTTTTTTTTTCTAATTTCATTATCCCTTTTATATTTGTTATTTTACTTTAAGAAAGATATTTCCACTTAACCCCATATATTTTATTTTTCCTTTATCATCATCAACATGGGCTCATGCATTCCTGCTTTACTCAATTAGTATTAATATTATTTGTTTTGATGCTCAAATGTTCCTAGACATGTTCTATCCTAAGCCATTTGACGAGTTTCATCATTAACTGAGAACCCCCTTACTTTCTAGTACTACAAGGTTACTCCATACTAATCTTGTAATTCCCTTGTTCTAGTTCTGAAATCTGCTGTTTCACCAAGGAGCTCTGATTCCTTTAGAGAGAAATATTATTTATAAACCAAGATCTGAGCACCAGGTGTGCTTATGGCAACTGGAGTGCTGCTGCCTCTATGCCTTTTCATGGAGAGAGAGATAGGGTACATATGAACACACATTCATACTGACACACACACACACACACACACACACACCCCTATAATATAAACAAATGTGTATACGTGTGAATACACGTGTATCATACACACGGCTACATCGACTTCTGTATTTACCTAGAAAACATGAGTACATAATGGTACCTCCAATTACAACACAAAATTAAAAGCTTTCATCAATCCTTCTCCCATTCATATTTGTTATCTTCCTTCTCCAATTTGAGAAATTAAAATTTTTACAATAGCACATTTAATAAATTTGTGGTTAAAAATATTTTTCTGAAAAATTTTTTTTAATCTTAGCTGATGTAACAGAAGGAGGGTACTTGATAGACACACCATCATTACTAACATTAAATTAAAATTTTGAGGCATATTGCAAGGAGCTCCTTTATGGTACACTGTTAAATGCATCATGTGACAGGATAACTCTTCATGTAATAGTTTAAAGATACGTGTCTTTACATTGCGCATTTTAAGTCATATAACTCTAACAGAGATACATGATTTCAAATACATCATGTATTTAATGTTTAAAACATATCTGTTTTAAACATTAAGTCTGTTAGAGATAGACGACTTAAAATATGCAATGTAAAGACACGTTATCTTTATGGGTTCCATTTTATGCCAACAAGACACGGTAGAAGAAGAAAGTTAAATATGGACATATTTTAGCTTTAAAGGATATGTGTTCTACTATTAGAAAGAAATGGATTAGCTGGTAAGTGTAGAGGCAGACTTTATTATGCTCATTACTGTGCCCATCTCAAAAACGATACATAGTCTTACTTGTAGCAGATAGCTGTTGACATCTTTCTACCTCGTATAATGATACTGATCCAGAGCCTATAAAAAGGAAAAGGCAAAAAAATTAAGTCCATTACAACTTCAATGTAGAACTGAAAAAAATGGAGCGTTGCTGAGAGAAACTGAAGAAAATATAAATAAATGGTGAGATATGCCACATTCATGATTTAGAAGGCTCAGTATTGTTAAGATATCAATTCTCTCCAAATTAATCTGTAAATTCAGCATAATCCTTCGAAAATAGCAGAGGCTGGGGTGGGCACAGTGGCTCACGCCTATAATCCCAACACTTCGGGAGACTGAGGTGGGCAGATCACTTGAGGTCAGGAGTTAGAGACCAGCCTGGCCAAAATGGTGAAACCCCATCTCTACTACAAATACAAAAATTAGCCAAGTGTGGTGCAGATGCCTGTAATCCCAGCTACTCAGGAGGCTGAGGCATGAGAATCACTTGAACCCAGGAGGCGGAGGCTGCAGTGAGCTGAGATTGTGCCATTGCACTCCAGCCTGGGCAACAGAACGAGACTCTGCCTCAAAACAACAGCAAACAAACAAATAGCAGAGGCTTTATTATAGAGATTGCAAAGCAGATGCTATCACTTATGTGGAAGTGCAGAAAATCTAGAATATTAAATAACATTTTATAAAATAACAAAGTTGGAGAACAATGTACGTGACTTCAAGACTTACTATAAACTTACAGTAATTTAAGACAACACGGTACTGGCATCAGGATTGAAAAATAGATCAACTGAATTAAATTAAATAGAGAGCCTGGAAATAAACCCACATTTACATTGTATTTTGATTTTTTACTAAAGCAGCAAAGCAATGCAAGGAGAATGCAAATGGTGCTGCAATAACTGAAAATTTAGTGTGGGGAAAATGCATACTTCACACTATACTAGTAAGCATTGAATGGGAAGCCTAGACATAAGCCCACATTTATACTCGCTTGATTTTTGACAAAGACATTGAAGCCATCTAATAGGAAAAAGGAAACAAATGATGTCATAACAACTAGAAATTCCTATCTAAAGAAAAAATGTCTACCGCACATCATGTGACTAGGCATTAAAAAGGAAACAAACTAATGATATATGCAACAATGTGATTAACTCTCAAAAACATATAGTATATACAAAAAGAGTACATATGATTCAATTTTTTCAAAGTTCTAGAACAGCAAATCTAGAGGGATTTGGCTTACACGTTTATGTATTAGTCAAAACTCATGGAGTGGTTCATAAAATGGAAAGTTGTCCATTTCACTGCTAATTTTACCTCAAAAATAAAAAACTCTAAATAACTACTAAACTCTAGCTAATTATGTTCATACCACAGTGTTTAGAAAATGTACTTATGTCTGCAACTTACTTTGAAATGATAAAAAATATAAATTAATGAATGAAGAGGCACATAGGCCAGGCACGGTGGCTCGCACCTGTAATCCCAGCAATTTAGGAGGCCGAGGGGGGCAGATTATCTAAGGTCAGGAGTTCGAGACCAGCCTGGCCAACATGGTGAAACCATGTCTCTACTAAAAATACAAAAATTAGCTGGGCGTGGTGGTGGGCACCTGTAATCCCAGCTACATGGGAGGCTGAGGAAGGAGAAGCTTGAACTCAGGAGGTGGAGGTTGCAATGAGCCGAGACCGTGCCACTGAACTCCAGCCTGGAGGACAAAGCGAGACTCCATCTCAAAAGAAAAAAAAAAAAAAAAAGAGATATGTAGAAAAATACAAGTGACAAAGCAAACAAAGTAAAATAGTTATTGGAGAGTCTAGCTGGTAGTTATTTGAGTATTCATTGTACAACTGTTTTAACTCTACCATGTATGAAAGTTTTTATCATGTTGAAAAAATACAGTGTAGAGGAAATAAAAGCGGAGATGAATAAAATAGTAAACTTATGAAATTTAATAGAATGACCAAATGAACATCAAAAATAGGGTTTTACTCTAACAAGAAAGCAAAAGTAGTAGTCATAGCATTAAGGTTACAAAATGCTTTCTAAAAAGAAGAACTTAAGACTTTAAAAATGTGTATTTTATAATCACTTTAGCTTACATTCTATTATAAATAACAGTACATTATGTTTTTATAATTTATTTTATAAAGCATCATACACAAACATATCTTCAATATTGCTAATAAGTGGTATAAAAATCCAAGTCAAGATTTGAAGGGGAGGAGCCAAGATGGCCCAATAGGAACAGCTCCTGTCTACAGCTCCCAGCGTGAGCGACACAGAAGACGGGTGATTTCTGCATTTCCATCTGAGGTACCGGGTTCATCTCACTAGGGAGTGCCAGACAGTGGGCGCAGGTCAGTGGGTGCGTGCACCGTGTGTGAGCAGAAGAAGGGCGAGGCATTGCCTCACTTGGGAAGCGCAAGGGGTCAGGGAGTTCCCTTTCCTAGTCAAAGAAAGGGGTGATGGACGCACCTGGAAAATCGGGTCACTCCCACCCGAATATTGCGCTTTTCGGACCAGCTTAAAAAACGTCGCACCACGAGATTATATCCCGCACCTGGCTCGGAGGGTCCTATGCCCACGGAGTCTCACTGATTGCTAGCACAGCAGTCTGAGATCAAACTGCAAGGCAGCAGCCAGGCTGGGGGAGGGGCGCCCGCCATTGCCCAGGCTTGCTTAGGTAAACAAAGCAGCCGGGAAGCTCGAACTGGGTGGAGCCCACCACAGCTCAAGGAGGCCTGCCTGCCTCTGTGGGCTCCACCTCTGGGGGCAGGGCACAAACAAAAAGACAGCAGTAACCTCTGCAGACTTAAATGTCCCTGTCTGACAGCTTTGAAGAGAGCAGTGGTTCTCCCAGCACGCAGCTGGAGATCTGAGAACGGGCAGACTGCCTCCTCAAATGGGTCCCTGACCCCTGACCCCTGAGCAGCCTAACTGGGAGGCACCCCCCAGCAGGGGCACACTGACACCTCACAGGGCAGGGTATTCCAACAGACCTGCAGCTGAGGGTCCTGTCTGTTAGAAGGAAAACTAACAAACAGAAAGGACATCCACACCAAAAACCCATCTGTACATCACCATCATCAAAGACCAAAAGTAGATAAAACCACAAAGATGGGGAAAAAACAGAACAGAAAAACTGGAAACTCTAAAACGCAGAGCGCCTCTCCTCCTCCAAAGGAATGCAGTTCCTCACCAGCAACGGAACAAAGCTGGATGGAGAATGACTTTGACGAGCTGAGAGAAGAAGGCTTCAGACGATCAAATTACTCCGAGCGACGGGAGGACATTCAAACCAAAGGCAAAGAAGTTGAAAACTTTGAAAAAAATTTAGAAGAATGTATAAGTAGAATAACCAATACAGAGAAGTGCTTAAAGGAGCTGATGGAGCTGAAAATCAAGGCTCGAGAACTACTTGAAGAATGCAGAAGCCTCAGGAGCCAATGCGATCAACTGGAAGAAAGGGTATCAGCGTTGGAAGATGAAATGAATGAAATGAAGTGAGAAGGGAAGTTTAGAGAAAAAAGAATAAAAAGAAATGAGCAAAGCCTCCAAGAAATATGGGACTATGTGAAAAGACCAAATCTACGTCTGATCGGTGTACCTGAAAGTGATGGGGAGAATGGAACCAAGTTGGAAAACACTCTGCAGGATATTATCCAGGAGAACTTCCCCAATCTAGCAAGGCAGGCCAACGTTCAGATTCAGGAAATACAGAGAACGCCACAAAGATACTCCTCGAGAAGAGCAACTCCAAGACACATAATTGTCAGATTCACCAAAGTTGAAATGAAGGAAAAAATGTTAAGGGCAGCCAGAGAGAAAGGTCGGGTTACCCTCAAAGGGAAGCCCATCAGACTAACAGTGGATCTCTCGGCAGAAACCCTACAAGCCAGAAGAGAGTGGGGGCCAATATTCAACATTCTTAAAGAAAAGAATTTGCAACCCAGAATTTCACATCCAGCCAAACTAAGCTTCATAAGTGAAGGAGAAATAAAATACTTTAGACAAGCAAATGCTGAGAGATTTTGTCACCACCAGGCCTGCCCTAAAAGAGCTCCTGAAGGAAGCGCTAAACATGGAAAGGAACAACCGGTGCCTGCTGCTGCAAAATCATGCCAAAATGTAAAGACCATCGAGACTAGGAAGAAACTGCATCAACTAACGAGCAAAATCACCAGCTAACATCATAATGACAGGATCAAATTCACACATAACAATATTAACTTTAAATGTAAATGGACTAAATGCTCCAATTAAAAGACACAGACTGGCAAATTGGATAAAGAGTCAAGACCCATCAGTGTGCTGTATTCAGGAAACCCATCTCACGGGCAGAGACACACATAGGCTCAAAATAAAAGGATGGAGGAAGATCTACCAAGCAAATGGAAAACAATAAAAGGCAGGGGTTGCAATCCTAGTCTCTGGTGAAACAGACTTTAAACCAACAAAGATCAAAAGAGACAAAGAAGGCCATTACATAATGGTAAAGGGATCAATTCAACAAGAAGAGCTAACTATCCTAAATATATATGCACCCAATACAGGAGCACCCAGATTCATAAAGCAAGTCCTGAGTGACCTACAAAGAGACTTAGACTCCCACACATTAATAATGGGAGACTTTAACACCCCACTGTCAACATTAGACAGATCAACGAGACAGAAAGTCAACAAGGATACCCAGGAATTGAACTCAGCTCTGCACCAAGCGGACCTAATAGACATCTACAGAACTCTCCACCCCAAATCAACAGAATATACATTTTTTTCAGCATCACACCACACTTATTCCAAAATTGACCACATACTTGGAAGTGAAGCTCTCCTCAGCAAATGTGAAAGAACAGAGATTATAACAAACTATCTCTCAGACCACAGTGCAATCAAACTAGAACTCAGGATTAAGAATCTCACTCAAAACCGCTCAACTACATGGAAACTGAACAACCTGCTCCTGAATGACTACTGGATACATAACGAAATGAAGGCAGAAATCAAGATGTTCTTTGAAACCAATGAGAACAAAGACACAACATACCAGAATCTCTGGGACGCACTCAAAGCAGTGTGTAGAGGGAAATTTATAGCACTAAATGCCCACAAGAGAAAGCAGGAAAGATCCAAAATTGACACCCTAACATCACAATTAAAAGAACTAGAAAAGCAAGAGCAAACACATTCAAAAGCTAGCAGAAGGCAAGAAATAACTAAAATCAGAGCAGAACTGAAGGAAATAGGGACACAAAAAACCCTTCAAAAAATTAATGAATCCAGGAGCTGGTTTTTTGAAAGGATCAACAAAATTGATAGACCGCTAGCAAGACTAATAAAGAAAAAAAGAGAGAACAATCAAACAGACACAATAAAAAATGATAAAGGGGATATCACCACCGATCCCACAGAAATACAAACTACCATCAGAGAATACTACAAACACCTCTATGCAAATAAACTAGAAAATCTAGTAGAAATGGATAAATTCCTCGACACATACACTCTCCCAAGACTAAACCAGGAAGAAGTTGAATCTCTGAATAGACCAATAACAGGAGCTGAAATTGTGGCAATAATCAATAGTTTACCAACCAAAAAGAGTCCAGGACCAGATGGATTCACAGCCGAATTCTACCAGAGGTACAAGGAGGAACTGGTACCATTCCTTCTGAAACTATTCCAATCAACAGAAAAAGAGGGAATCCTCCCTCACTCATTTTATGAGGCCAGCATCATTCTGATACCAAAGCCGGGCAGAGACATAACCAAAAAAGAGAATTTTAGACCAATATCCTTGATGAACATTGACGCAAAAATCCTCAATAAAATACTGGCAAAACAAATCCAGCAGCACATCAAAAAGCTTATCCACCATGATCAAGTGGGCTTCATCCCCGGGATGCAAGGCTGGTTCAATATATGCAAATCAATAAATGTAATCCAGCATATAAACAGAGCCAAAGACAAAAACCACATGATTATCTCAATAGATGCAGAAAAAGCCTTTGACAAAATTCAACAACCCTGCATGCTAAAAACTCTCAATAAATTAGGTATTGATGGGATGTATTTCAAAATAATAAGAGCTATCTATGACAAACCCACAGCCAATATCATACTGAATGGGCAAAAACTGGAAGCATTCCCTTTGAAAACTGGCACAAGACAGGGATGCCCGCTCTCACCACTCCTATTCAACATAGTGTTGGAAGTTCTGGCCAGGGCAATTAGGCAGGAGAAGGAAATAAAGGGTATTCAATTAGGAAAAGAGGAAGTCAAATTGTCCCTGTTTGCAGAAGACATGATTGTATATCTAGAAAACCCCATTGTCTCAGCCCAAAATCTCCTTAAGCTGATAAGCAACTTCAGCAAAGTCTCAGGATACAAAATCAATGTACAAAAATCACAAGCATTCTTATACACCAATAACAGACAAACAGAGAGCCAAATCATGAGTGAACTCCCATTCACAACTGCTTCAAAGAGAATAAAATACCTAGGAATCCAACTTACAAGGGATGTGAAGGACCTCTTCAAGGAGAACTACAAACCACTGTTCAAGGAAATAAAAGAGGATACAAACAAATGGAAGAACATTCCGTGCTCATGGGTAGGAAGAATCAATATCGTGAAAACGGCCATACTGCCCAAGGTAATTTACAGATTCAATGCCATCCCCATCAAGCTACCAATGACTTTCTTCACAGAATTGGAAAAAACTACTTTAAAGTTCATATGGAACCAAAAAAGAGCCCACATCGCCAAGGCAATCCTAAGCCAAAAGAACAAAGCTGGAGGCATCACACTACCTGACTTCAAACTATACTACAAGGCTACAGTAACCAAAACAGCATGGTACTGGTACCAAAACAGAGATATAGATCAATGGAACAGAACAGAGCCCTCAGAAATAATACCGCATATCTACAACTATCTGATCTTTGACAAACCTGAGAAAAACAAGCAATGGGGAAAGGATTCCCTATTTAATAAATGGTGCTGGGAAAACTGGCTAGCCATACGTAGGAAGCTGAAACTGGATCCCTTCCTTACACCTTATACAAAAATCAATTCAAGATGGATTAAAGACTTAAACGTTAGACCTAAAACCATAAAAACCCTAGAAGAAAACCTAGGCATCACCATTCAGGACATAGGCATGGGCAAGGACTTCATGTCCAAAACACCAAAAGCAATGGCAACAAAAGACAAAATTGACAAATGGGATCTAATTAAACTAAAGAGCTTCTGCACAGCAAAAGAAACTACCATCAGAGTGAACAGGCAGCCTACAAAATGGGAGAAAATTTTCGCAATCTACTCATCTGACAAAGGGCTAATATCCAGAATCTACAATGAACTCAAACAAATTTACAAGAAAAAAACAAACAACCCCATCAAAAAGTGGGCGAAGGACATGAACAGACACTTCTCAAAAGAAGACATTTATGCAGCCAAAAAACACATGAAAAAATGCTCATCATCACTGGCCATCAGAGAAATGCAAATCAAAACCACAATGAGATACCATGTCACACCAGTTAGAATGGCAATCATTAAAAAGTCAGGAAACAGCAGGTGCTGGAGAGGATGTGGAGAAACAGGAACACTTTTACACTGTTGGTGGGACTGTAAACTAGTTCAACCATTGTGGAAGTCAGTGTGGCGATTCCTCAGGGATCTAGAACTAGAAATACCATTTGACCCAGCCATCCCATTCCTGGGTATATACCCAAAGGACTATAAATCTTGCTTCTATAAAGACACATGCACACGTATGTTTATTGTGGCATTATTCACAATAGCAAAGACTTGGAATCAACCCAAATGTCCAACAATGATAGACTGGATTAAGAAAATGTGGCATATATACACCATGGAATACTATGCAGCCATAAAAAATGATGAGTTCATGTCCTTTGTAGGGACATGGATGAAATTGGAAATCATCATTCTCAGTAAACTATCGTAAGAACAAAAAACCAAACACTGCATATTCTCACTCATAGGTGGGAATTGAACAATGAGATCACATGGACACAGGAAGGGGAATATCACACTCTGGGGACTGTGGTGGGGTGGGGGGAGGGGGGAGGGATAGCATTGGGAGATATACCTAATGCTAGATGACGAGTTAGTGGGTGCAGCGCACCAGTATGGCACATGTATACATATGTAACTAAACTGCACAATGTGCACATGTACCCTAAAACTTAAAGTATAATAAAAAATAAATAAATATCATTTAATTCATGAAATAAATAAATAAATAAATAAATAAAATATTTGAAGTGTATTAAAAAAAAATCCAAGTCAAAAGGACTTGAATGGACATCTCAAGCTGGCATGGTATAATTTCAATAAATCTAATTTAGTAATTAATATTGGCCATTACAACATGAGATGGAAATAATGGCAGAAACCATAAAAGTGGTCAAATAAGAAAATGTGTAAAACATACATGGTTGCCCACAAACTGACAAAAATATAATTCAACAGAAAATCAGATAAAGGGGCCGGGCGCGGTGGCTCACGCCTGTAATCCCAGCACTTTGGGAGGCCGAGGCGGGCGGATCACGAGGTCAGGAGATCGAGACCATCCTGGCTAACATGGTGAAACCTCGTCTCTACTAAAAATACAAAAAAAATTAGCCGGGCGTGGTGGCAGGCACCTGTAGTCCCAGCTACTCGGGAGGCTGAGGCAGGAGAATGGCGTGAACCTGGGAGGCGGAGCTTGCAGTGAGCCGAGATCGCGCCACTGCACTCCAGCCTGGGCGACAGAGCGAGACTCCGTCTCAAAAAAAAAAAAAAAAAAAAAAAGAAAATCAGATAAAGGGTAAGAGCAGAAAATCTGAGGAAGAGGGAATTAAAAACGTTCGTAAATATACAGTAAGATTTTCAAGTTTCCAAGTAGTCAGGAAAATTAAGTAAGAAAACGCCTTTCACCTGCTGAACTGTCAAAAATTACATATAGTGTTAACTTCCAATACTGTGAAGGTGTGAGTGAAGTATATTCTCCTACACTGCTATTTGGATATAAATTTCTATGACCTTTGGTAAATAATCTGGCAGCATCTATTTAAAAATGTGCATAACCTTAGATACATCGACCTCACTTTTAGGAGTTTATTGTGGAGAAGTAAAAACATGGAAGTACATATATTCAAGGATGTTTATTAAAGTATTATTTGTAAGAGCAAAATACTGGTAATGATCTCAACATCTATTAAATGAAAAATGAAAAAAGCATAACATTATTATTATGCAACTATAATGAATTTGAGTCATATGAATTAGCCCAGAAAAAAAGATCTATAATATATTGTTGAAGAAAGCAACTATTTATTATAATGTGATTTCATTTTGGTAAAAATTTAAGAGAAAGAGAAGAGTCATATTGCTTATATATAGGTATATAGGCTTGTATAAAGATGAAGTGATTGAAGGAATCACACTAAACTGTTAAATCTTACCTCAGGGAGTAGGGAATAAAGGTATAGTGAAAGCTATTCAACTAGATATTGTAACACATATTACAGTGTACTTTAAAAATAATGAATCATTTTAAAAGGAAAAAGAGATTGTAAAAAGTATAAAGTACAATTACAAATTATACTGTCTCCAAGTGATTTGTCATTTGAACTAAATTGGTTTCCTAATAGTAGTTCAAGTAATCATACACCAGGCCAAAACGTTATCACGAAGTTGTTAGCATTTTAAAATAAGGAGAGTTTTAAAACAGAGAGAATGAAGAAAATAAATGTAAAGTATGTACAAAAACTCAAAAAGCCTGCACTTGAATGTGTCTTGCTTTGTCATCAGTTAACAGCTAAGTAACTATGGACAAATTATATGATATTCATCCATCAAAGCCTCAGTTTCCCATTGTTAAAAGGAGACAGAATAAGTCATCTCATAGGAGTGTTGTTAGAATTAAATAATAATGCGGACGGGCGCAGTGGCCCATGCCTGTAATGCCAGCACTTTGGGAGCCCGAGGCGGGTGGATCATGAGGTCAGGAGATGGAGACCATACTGGCTAACACAGTGAAACCCCGTCTCTACTAAAAATATACAAAAAAAAATTAGCTGGGTGTGGTGGCGGGTGCCTGTAGTCCCAGCTAGTGGGAGGCTGAGGCAGGAGAATGCCCTGAACCCGGGAGGCGGAGCTTGCAGTGAGCAGAGATCGCGCCAGCCACACTCCAGCCTGGGAGACAGAGCAAGACTCTGTCTCAAAAAAAAAAAACAAAACAAAAAAACAAACAAAAAAAGAATTAAATAATAATGCCTGCAGGCACTTACATGCCTACCAAGAAATGTATGTTAATTTTCATGCTTATTATTGGGATGGAAAGAGAATAAATCTCATAAAATGATTCTTTGGATCATAGCAGGGTAGGAGTTAGGTAGAAAACAACAACAACAACAACAACAGAGAAACATGACCTAGATTCTAGGTCCCAAAATGCAGAAGTAGAAATTAAGACAGGCCAGGTGTGGTGGCTCAAGCCTGTAATCCCAGAATTTTGGGAGGCTAAGGCAGGAGGATTGCTTGAGACCAGGAGACCAGGAGGTCGAGACCAGTCTGGGCAACATATAGTGAGATCCTGTTTCTACCAAAAAATAAAAAATTAAAAAATTAAGAGTAAAAAAAGCCAGGCATGTCGGCATGTGCAGGACTACAAGTCCTTGCTACTCAGGAGGCTGAGGAGGGAGGATATCGCTTGAGCCCAGGAGTTTGAAGCCACAATGAGCTATGGTCCTATCACTGCATTCCAGCCTGGTCGCCAGAGCAAGACACTGTCTCTTAAACAAACAAAAACCCAGAAATTAAGACAAAGTGGTAAAGGAAAAAACAATGCACATTGAAAGCGTTCAAGTTCAGATTTGACTAGTCACTTATTCAAGCAGACAATATTAGAAGGACATATCCCACTGTTTGTTAATATTTTGTATTTAGATACCTGATTAATTCAATAAAGACTAGAAACTATGTATACATCTAACATAACTATGAGCAAAAAGTATTTGGGTTATGCGAAATAAGTGGCAAAAACAATCTTTGTTCCCTTTAAAAACTGACAAGCAAAATAGTCTATGAAATCAATACAGATTTTCTTGTGAATACACACATACGATATGTATATATCATAATCAAGTAATCACTACCACCCAATTTGAAAACGTAATTATATAATTTAGGAAGAAACCATGTTTACTTTTTGGCATAGGCCACAGATAAAGATTTTAGTATGTTCCTCTACTACATGAAATTTTTAATAAGAGAGACAAAGAGAAGACATTACAAAGAATCATGTTGATAAAACTATTTTATTTAGCAAGAACTAAACTGTCAATGTTAAAGATTATCCTTACTTGGAAAGCTGTCGTCGGGTTCTGATTGACAGATAACATCTGAATGCTGATTGGCTGTCAAATTTGCAGATTCTAAATCCCTATAATTGAAATAATACAATTTCAAATTGCATAAAACAAAGTCAATATAGTAAATTTAGCTCTACCCACAAAATCCAGAAATTCATTGAAATTGTATATAAAATTTTGTATGTATATGCATTCTTCAGTAAAGGATCTATTGCTTTCATCAGATTTTCTGGGGGTTCAAATTAAAAATCTGAGTTTAGAAAGATACAAGTGAAACAGCAGAATGATGAAATAATACAAACAAAAATAAACTGGGAATTTAATGGATGGCATTCTGAGTCAGAACAATCTAACTCTAGATTCAAGAAGCTAAATATGATATTAAAAATCAGTGAAATTGATATAAAAGTAATAAAACAGAAGCTAATTTAATGTCACACTAATTCCAATGAATTAAAATGTAGACAAAAGTTATTTAAATTTAATGAACAGTATGTTTTCTCTTTGAAGATATGAAGATTTTTAAAATTTCTAGAATATTGACCAAAATGCTTCTGCACACAGTACTCACTAGGAATACCTTGGGAAAAGCAGATCTAAATATATAGCAGGTCTAAGATACTATTTACTTTCTGGCACATGTAAAAATTTTAAAAAGTTTAAAAGAGAGTGATACACCAAAACATGTGTTATCTATTTAATCAGTGGCACTTCAGAAATACATTTTTTTCATGAGAGAATTAAATATTTTTGGAATCTTAGATATGTATCAAATTTTCCAAACTTTAGCTAAGGTCTAGTTTCCACTGTTTGTTGCTGTACTTGGAGAGTGTGGTAAATGATAGAAGAGAAGCATGAGTGTAAAAGCCAGATTCAAACTGTTGGAAAACTTCAACTATAACCCTGGCTCTGCTACTACTTAGCTATATGAGCCTATAATCATTTGATTTGTTTCATTTGGCTCATCTATTTAAAAACATGGCAAATGGCACAAAAGGCTAGGGAACTATCAGAAGCCCCAGGAACAATATTATCTTAGAAATCGGCTTAATCGATACCTTATTTACATTTTCTAAATACTAAAAGCTTACTTTTTCAGTTGATCCACATCAGAGTTACTTTCTGGCAAGACCCTGATTCCCCGACCATAACTGGTACCTCCATGAAGATGAAACTCTAAACTTAACATTGTCTGATTCTCTGAATTCATTGATTGAAGTTTGGTATGAAGGCTATAGATTCTAAGAAAGCTTCCAACCTAAAAAATAGATCATTTTTTATTTAGAAAGTGGGGAAAAATTAAAATACTTCTGATATTTAAAACTTTAATAACCAATATGGGGTCAATGAGGGCACTGACCAGTCAGGAAATATACTAAAGTATCTGCAAAGTATGCTATACGAGTGTGGTTGAGTATCAGCTGCATGGACACTACATCAAAACTAAATATATGGACATGTGCATGCATATGCGTGTGTGCACACACATACATATACACACACATTCAACTGTAAGAGATATTTCCATTTCAGATCTATTAAAATGTGAAAAAATATTGTGTCTTAGCATCAATAAAATATAATGGCTAAGAAACCCATTACCTAAACGGAATTCAAGCCCTCTGTTTGACTAAGGTTTCTGAAAATGCCTTGCTTTAACTAGTTTAAGGATTAATTAAATATGATCCCGAAGATACTGTCATTACAAGAATGCTAAGAAGAAATTTTAAATATGGTACTACCGAAAAATAATAAACATCTTCCATCTTACAAGTTCTATGGAAAGAAAACTTCTGCATTTGTGCCTGCACCACCACAGTGTGAAACACTCTTTGAGTTCAAACGTAAGAGTTAACTAATTAGAGTTTTGAATTAAATGTTCTATAGTTAATCTCAGATGTTTTGCTAAACTTAGTCTACAAATGTCTTTAATTATAGACCACTGAGATTTTTCTTTCAATGGAGATTTCAAATGACAGAGATGCAGAATGCTATTCAAAGATATTGACACCTACCTAAAAGAAGCTATATAACCTAAATCACATTTATATTTATGAAGAAAGATTTAGAAGCAAAAGGAGTTACAAACAAGGAAATTTAATTCATTTGTATAAATATAGCACTCCTGACTACTGGATGACTATAGGGATACCACTTTTTTCCCCCTACAAGTTCAGGATTGAATAACAGACATCTTACATAACAAAAAAGCTATATAGGTTAAATATTCTTTATCTGAAATACTTGAAAACAGAAGTGTTTCAGATTTCAGATATTTACAGATTTTGGAATATCTGCATATATATAATGAGCTATCTTAGAGATAAGACCCAAGTCTAAACACGAAATTCATTTATGTTTCACATATATGTTATACACATCACCTGAAAGTAATTTTCTATAATATTTTCAATAATTTTGTGCATGACACAAAATTTTTGTACACTGAATAATTGGAAAGCAAAGGGGTCACTCTCATACTGGCACTCAAAAAGATTTGCATTTAGGAGAATTCTGGACTTTTAGATTACGGAGGCTCAATCCTTTAAAAGGAAACACTAAAAAAAAAAAAGATGAGTAGCAAATCAACTTTCCAGTTCTGCTTATTGTAGCTTCTCTTAATTATATTTCCGCTCATTACTCTTTATTTCTGATGGAGGATATAAGCAAAGGAGGTAAGGAGAAAACCCACGCTCCCAGGTGCTACTCCTTCATTCCCAAGGATCTTTTTTCCCAACCAATCAAGGGTTTTATAAGGAGCAGACAAAATACAAGCCTTTCCTTTGACCTCTTTCACTTACATCTATATCATAGCCAGGGAGTAGTATAAAGAAAGTTAAAGAAGAAAAGCACAAAAAGAAAAAAGAAAAAAATAATTTTCCTCATAGTCTTCAAAGTGAGACATTGGAAAAAACATAAAATTTTCTAGTTTTATCTCATTCTTTTTGACTGGATTATTTTGTGATTCTTTTAAAATATGTGTGTGTATATGTATACATAAATATATTAGTACAGCACATGTATGTATGATCTACAAAAGATTTGAAAGAAGGCCTAAACACATGGAGAAAGATATTCACATACAAAAAGCTTTGATATTACAAAAATGATAATTTCCTCCAAATTAAATTTTAAATTCTATGCAATTCAATCAAAATTCCCAGAAGCTTTCATGGATTCTGAAAAGCTAATCCAAAAACTTATACGAAAGAGAACAGTCAAATCAATTTTAAAGAATATGAGAGGGGGGCTTTACCCTATCAAAAAATACATAAAGAAAAAGGATAATAAACATAGGTATACGTACAAACCTACATATGGAGACACAGAGAGGAGAGCAAAAAAAAAAAAAAAAAAAAACCAGAGCAGGCAGGGGCTCAAAGAAGGTTCAATGTGTAGAGTTTTATTTCCTAAAATATAAAAGTGTCTGAAATAAATGTGGCAAAACATTTAAAAAATAAGGTGAACACACGGGTGTTTATTATACTATCTTGTCTACTACAGTATTTTTTAATGTAACAAAATTTCGAGGCCAAGATATAAGTTATTCACATAAAGATAAGTTGTTATTATCAAAAATTCCTTAGGGAGGCAGCATTGTATTTTTTCAAAAGCTTGACTAAAAATACTATGAAATGTGCCAGATGCTCTATTATAAAAAAACAAGTATTGGTTAATCTTGTCAGTATTAAGATTCCAAAAATACAAATGAAACATCAACCAAAAAATTATAAAAATACAGTTTAAAAAACAACTACAGAAGTCTATTTAAATACTAAAAAAAAACTAGAAACAGTAAAAAAAAAAAGCAAAGTAAATATGGCTAGTGAGAAATGACTATCCCTTTAGAAATAATCAAACGATTCGTCATAAACGGTCAAGAATTTCTCTTTAGGTTTATCATTTTTAATTCCCTGAATATGTCTCAAAATAGCCAACCAAATCAGTTGTTGAACTACTGAAGGCCAAAACATAATTATGACCATGTATATTTTATAATTAACAATTGTGTCTGGATAAGAGTAGGGATTTAGAAAGTAAAGCTTTAGTTTCCAGACAAAAGATTTGAAATCTCAGTTTATGTGACTGGGTCTGTGTAAAATGTTTAAGGGAATGATATAACAAAAAGTGAGATTCAGAAAATAGTTAAGGGCAATTCGGGCTCTAAAATACATTACTTGTAGATGTTGATTATATTATATTCTATAATTGCATTATACTGTCCTCTTTATTAAAATAAAAACACATTTTTTCCTGTTCCTATACAACAAAAGTCTTTCATACTGGTTCCAGGTATTTTGACACAGAAACGTAATTTTAAACAGTTGTCTTGAAAGTACCAAGAAGAATTCATTTATATCAATGTCACGTGAGTGAAGAGTTCCTAAATTAAGAAGAAATGTTACAGAGGTTGTCAGAAAACAAATAAATGTGATGTCAGTGTGTATTAAATAAAAATCTAAAGTTATATTACTTACACAGAGAAAAATCATTTTCATATGCATTGCAGACAAATAATATAATGCTATGATATCTTCACAGAAAACACAGTGCCATACATTTTCTTAATTATGTGTGCTCATATCACCCTCTAGTGGGCAAAATAAAGCAGAACATAAAAAAGGAGAAAAGAATCTGGAAAAAAAATCCACAGCATTCACTGATTCATTTATTCAGCAGCAGCTATTACTTACTTCATCCTCACTACAGGGAAAGCACTGTGATAGGTGCTGTTCAGGACTAAGACAAGAAAAGCAGGAAAAGCGGAAACAGAAAGACCTATGTTGGAAGACCTGTTTGGAAGCAGTATAGGGAAAGAGAAGAGAATAAAATGGCGAAGGAAGGTATGCAGAGTGTGGAACTGAGGTTAATCTAAAATGTAAATTCATTTTATTTATGAAAGAACTCTATGAAAAAACCTCCAGAACTGAACTTATCATTATATTTAATTTTGAAATAAACTAATCAATGTAGATAATATCTTTCAGGGAAATAATGTCAAAAATATATCTTCAACAGTCAGTGTTTTCTGATATGTCACAGATGTATGTGCATGCATATATACACACAGAGGACAAAAAAGTACAGTCACTATCTTCCTGGACCCTGGATTTAATCTAATTTATTGATTTGAGTTGGGTAAACTTACTTGGTTTGTTGTTGTTTTGTTTTCTAATTACTATTTTTTCTGTAACCCAGAACAGTATTGATGGTGAACTTATTTGTAATAAGTAGAATGTAGAATGGATATATTTGCTACTCCATGGCCACTGATTTATAAAGGGAAATTGGGCATTGAAATTCAGATCTTCACTCTTACTGTTTTCTTTTAACTTCCTATAAGTAGGCTAGAAGATATTTGTGATGGAGATCACTTCCATTTAATGCTTTAAAAGATTAGCTCTGCAAAGAGACATTGTGGATTCAAACACTGGCTTCATCCAGATAGGGACAGGAGGCAGGGAAATTCTATGCAGAAGAGGGCAGGTCCCCAGCAAGGACCCTGCTCTCAAGCTGAAAAGCCTGATACCATGGCCCAAAGTGAGAACTTACATCCCTGTTTTCCTGCTCAAATGCTGTCTTTTCTAAAACCACCCATGGCCCACCCCACCTGCCATCCTGTGCCCATAAAAACCCCAGGCTCAGCCGGCAGAGGGAAGAGAGGCAGCTGGCCATCAGACACTATGGCTGGATGTCAGAGAGAAGCAGCTTGACTTCAGAGGGACAGCTTGATGGTGTAACCTGGGAGAAGAATCTGGCCAGAGAGGGCCAGACTTCAAGGTAAGACTACCTTCCTGCACCACCCTCTTTTCACTTCCCCTTCCCACTGAGCCACTTTCATCAGTAATGAAATCCCCTGCATTTACCATCTTCAATTTATTCTTGAGACCTCATTCCTCCTGGATGCTACACAAGAGCTCGGGTGCCACAAGTGTGGTGTGAGTCAGTCACGGCTACCCTCCACTGAGCTGTTAACACTTAAGCTGTCCATGGATGACAGAGCTAAAACAGTACTGTAACACTTCCTCTGGGGCTTCAGGGGTCACCGGCACCCTCTCAGATGCTGCTGTGGGGCCAGTACAGAGTTTGCTTCTGCCCGTGCCCAAAAGCCTTTGCCCTGGCTCCTGCACCTGCTCACCTGCATGCTCCCACTCCTGTGGTCTGAGTGAGTGGAGCTCTCCCCTGCCAGCACTGAAGCGGCTGGCTAGTTCCAGCACCCGTGCACTCCAGTTCCTGCCCGTGAAGGGGTAAGGGAAATACCCTGCTTCAATCCAACTAGCTGTGGAATCTTGAACCACTGATTTAACCTCTGAGTGCCTCATTTCACATTTGTAGAACGAGATGACTACCATCACCTATCTTATAGGAGAGTAACAAATGCATATGAAGTGCCTAGCAAAGGTTACTCTTATTATTTATTGCATTATTATTTATCATACCATTCTTTACTACAAAAAGTACTTTCAAATAAAAGATATAATAGAGAAAAGAAATTCCCTACAATTTTTGTTAATAGTTAAGTACTGCCATATCTAAACTGTGCACCTTAATGTATTTCAGAAGACAGTATGCAAATTCTATAAATTACACAGTATACACACACCCAATTTATAATATTATAAACTTATAATATAAACTTGTAATATAAATATTACAATTATAACAAATTGTAATTTAACAATTTGTTAAACTAATGAACACAAAGTTATCAGCTACATTCTATCAAACCAGTTTACCAAGCTTAGCATTTAAGTTAGCAATATTTTATATAGCCTTTTTCATTCTAAAGCAGTATTCTCATACAACAAAATTTTTCTATACTATTTTCACAGTAAAATTATGTATACCTTTAAGACATTTAAGAAAGATTATTTTAAAAATTGCTCTAACCCATTAAGTTTATCTTTTAATAATTTATTGTAACATACATTTTACAACTTAAAAATCAAAGAAATAAATATAATTTCTAGACTGTATCACCTATACATGTAACCATATATAAAAAATTTACATGAGCAAAAATCACTATAATTTATAAAAACATAAAACAACATTTTTTCCTACTCAACATCACCTTCAGAGATCTTGCCACATGAACATGGTTATCGTAGACTAAAATGTCTATTGTCAGATTTTGTAGCCGATGGATGTGACTTAAATCACCTTCAAGAACAAGGTCTTGTATTAAGACTCTCCAAGATGGAAATGGTGTTCTGGTGCCATCCCATACCTGCCATAAGAGAGTAGAGTAGTTTTATGATCCTTTTGAAAAAATGCTTGTGCTAAAAAGTTTTTTCCTGGAAACAGTATTTAAAAGTAATTAAACTTAGGCCTCTGAATATTGGCACTATTTTAAATTTGACATTATTTTCTGATTGTTAAAGAACTATATATGAAATATGGGTAATGTGGAAAATGTAGAAGAATGTAAAGGAGAAAAAGAGTCACACTGCCATAAGCTCAGACTAAATATTCCTGAGTCAAGTGCTTTATACAATAAAAACAAACCAAAATGATCTTGAAAAACACTCATATGTATTAAAATATTTTTGCACATAAATACAACTAGTAAAATTATGAATGCTCTAAAAATTATAATAGTAATACATTTCTTTGACATTAATCAAATTATTTTTATGAGATTCAGTCTCATTCTTAAATTAGTTGTAAAGCATTATTCTGATGTTTCCATACAAAGAAGTAAATGTTGCAAATTTGAATAATTTCCTTTATATGATGATTTTCTGGTTCACATTATGCTTTTTGTTCTCCAAACCGTATTACAGATGAGACATACAAATTACCCACCAGCTCTGGCTATAAATGACGCCTGGTTATTTATATATATATAAAAAAAACCATAAAACAAAACACACAAAAGATAAGGCCGCACCAATACTGTAGATATTAAAACAAATAGAATATATACACTTAGAGAAAACTCAATTTGAGAGTATTGCTCAGAAAAAAAAACATATAATATTAACAGAATAGAGAAAAATATGGAATGATGTCAGATCAACAAATTTATTAAATGATATTTAATGCAAATGATTGGTATACCACGGCTACTGAAAAATTAAAATAAATGCACTGTGGTTAGTAAAAAAGGTACCAATATTAATATTGTGCCCAGGTTGAGATGGAAAATGATTATACTATTTTGTATGTAACCAGACGTTATATCGAGTAATGTCTAGCTCCTCTGTTATTAAAAAATACAATTTAAAAATTATTTCTGATACATAAGAAAATCACTGTCCGGAAAAAAAAAATCACTCATATTTCCCAGAGTTGAAAACAGTAAAATGTTGCTTTATAGGCCTCCAAATATATTTTTGCTATGTACATATACATTTTTAGTGTGTAAATGAAACTACAGTAATCACTAAATAGACTATCATGACATTCTATCTCAACAAGTGTATGTCTATAATGTCATTTTATGGATACAAAGTATTTTATGGTGACATTTACAATGTTATTTTATGGTCATCCTATATAAATAGTGTACACAATTCTCTATTGTTAGTATTTGTTTTTTTTCTAATTTTTCTACTGTATTCTCATTTTTATACTGTAAGAAAGATAAATATATTCTTTTAAATGCATCTTTGTAGATATTTTAAATTATTTCCTTAAGATAATGAAAATAAAATTGCTGAGTTGAATGGTACAAAAAGACTTTTGAGGCTTATTCTTAAATTGTTGTAAGAAAGGCTTTTACTAATTCTTTTCTTTAAATTTTGCTTGAAGTTTTGGGACACATGTGCAGAATGTGCAGGTTTGTTACATAGGTATACACGTGCCATAGTGGTTTGCTGTACCCATCAACCCATCATCTGCGTTAGGTATATCTCCTAACGCTATCTCTCCCCTAGCCCCCTACCCCACAACAGGCCCCAGTGTGTGATGTTCCCCTCCCTGTCTCCATGTGTTCTCATTGTTCCACTCCCACTTATGAGTGAGAACATGCGGTGTTTGGTTTTCCGTTCTTGTGTTAGTTGGCTGAGAATGATGGTTTCTAGCTTCGTCCATGTCCTTGCAAAGGATATGAACTCATCCTTTCTTTGGCTGCATAGTATTCCATGGTGTATATGTGCCACATTTTCTTAATTCAGTCTACCATTCGTGGGCATTTGGGTTGGTTCCCAGTCTTTGCTAATGTGAATAATGCTGCAATAAACATACGTGTGCATGTGTCTTTATAGGAGAATGATTTATAATCCTTTGGGCATATACCCAGTAATGGGATTGCAGTGTTAAATGGTATTTCTGGTTCTAGATCCTTCAGGAATCGCCACACTGTCTTCCACAATGGCTGAACTAATTTACACTCCCACCAACAGTGTAAAAGCGCTCCTTTTTCTCCACATCCTCTCCAGCATGTTGTTTCCTGACTTTTTAATGATTGCCATTCTAACTGGTGTGACATGGTATCTCATTGTGGTTTTGATTTGCATTTCTGTAATGACCAGTGATTACGAACTTCTTTTCATATGTCTGTTAGCCGCATAAATGTCTTCTTTTGAGAAGTGTCTGTTCATATACTTTGCCCACATTTTAATGGGGTTGTTTTTTTCTTGTAAATTAGTTTAAGTTCCTTGTAGATTCTGGATATTAGCCCTTTGTCAGATGGACAGATTGCAAAAATTCTCTCCCATTCTGTAGGTTGCCTGTTCACTCTGATGATAGTTTCTCTTGCTGTGCAGAAGCTCTTTAACTTAATTAGATCTCATTTGTCAATTTTGGCTTTTGTTGCCATTGCTTTTGTTGTTTTAGTCATAAAGTCTTTGCCCATGCCTATGTCCTGAATGGTATTGCCTAGGTTTTCTTCTAGGGTTTTTATGGTTTTAGGGCTTATGTTTAAGTCTTTAATCCATCTTGAATTAATTTTTGTATAAGGTGTAAGGAAGGGGTCTAGTTTCAGTTTACTGCATATGGCTAGCCAGTTTTCCCAACACCACTTATTAAATAGGGAATCCTTTCCCCATTGCTTGTTTTTGTCAGGTTTGTCAAAGATCAGACGATTGTAGATGTGTGGCGTTATTTCTGAGGCCTCTGTTCTGTTCCACTGGTCCATATATCTGCTTTGGTAGCAGTACAATGCTTTTTTGGTTACTGTAGCCTTGTAGTATAGGTTGAAGTCAGGTAGCATGATGCCTCTAGCTTTGTTCTTTTTGCTTAGGATTGTCTTGGCTATATGGGCTCTTTTTTGACTTTTCAATATTGTATTTTAAACTAACAGTTACATGACAGTGGCTTTCACTTGTCCAAAAGTTATCTGTTACAATGGGATGCAGGTATATGCTGTGTTTCTGCAGAGAGAAAATGTAGACTCAACTATTTCAGCTAAAAGTTGGCACATTTTATCTTAGAATTTAAGAATTTTCTAAAAACATAGTCAAAAGATAGAATATGCCTCAGTGCATAGTAGTAGAGTCCTTGTCACAGGAAGTGTTCAGTTGTTAGCAAATGCTCATTTGTTAAGAATGTCACTTTTGCCAGAGTATGACTGGCTGACCTAAGATTCGCTCTAAGTTTGTTTGATTTTATATTGCTTTAGCTTCAGCTTTATCATATTTGACTTATTTAACTTTCTGCAGGGCATGTATTTACGACTTTCTCATAATATTCCATGTGTATATGAGTATATGTGTATATGAGTATTCCATATGTGTATATGTGCTATTTTCAACTGCTAGAACTTTGTATTTTATTCAATGATTTCTAACTTCTCTGTTTTTTAATATGGGCAAGGAGTAAATCATAATAATGCTAAACTCCAAGACTTGTCCAAGTGCCATTGCACTCCATTTCTTGCCCTATTATTCCAAAGACAGTATAGAGAGAAATAACCATAGGAGCAGGCCTGAAGAGGCATTTGTTCAAATGTATCCTCCATAGGATGTCCAGGCAAGAAAAACATCAGACATCCAGCTTCTCCAGAAGTTACTCTCTAAACTGGGATAGGTATATACAGAGATTTGATGGGTCTTAAGTTATTTTTTTATCTTGGTGATTTAAAAGCAAAACACAGTAATGCAAAATGCTTCAAAACTGTCCACGGTATGACTATGAAGTAGGCAGTGAAAGACCTAAGAAGAGAACCCAACATCAACGGGACAAAAAAGTAAATAAATGAGAGGGAAGGTGACCTTGACAGGGAAACAGAAATATTCATGTATAGGACTACAAACTATGAAATAATAGAAAACAAGTCTACATCTTATTACTACTAAAATTAAAAAAATGCATCAGTCATACTATATTTAACATGTAGATCTGATAACACTGTATTTCTCTGGAAGGAAAGTGTAAAATTTTAGAGAGGTACAAGAGTAGAGCTGCATGAATATTGAGGCTCGTCAAAAATAGTTAAAATTTAAGTTCCTAGTATAATACACAGCATGCTTTATCTCATCAGAATGCTGAAACACAAGCTCATTGCAGACATGTAAGTGGTGCTAACTTATAATTCCCAGTATTAAAAAATATGTACCTTTAGAAGAAATGATGCTCCGTCCACTTCTGCTTTGCCCAAGAGCTGACAAGTCAGGTCAAAATACTGCATTGGCTGAACATCACACAATTTTAGTAATGTCCAAGACGGTGACATATGAGTAGATGCCCAAACACGTAAGGCTTCTACCATTTTGTGGTCCTCAGTAGTGAAGTTAAAATACTTGCTTGAAGTGCGAGGTATGATAGGGGCTCCCAAAGTTCCCTCAAACGTCAAAGATGCAAAGCCAGAGCTGGTGATACCCTGAGTCTCCTTTTTATATACTTGAATCTAAGAAAGTAGGGCAAAGTAGAAAACAGATACAAATAAAATAGCTTACTGATGCACAACCTACGAACCAAAGAAATTGGAAAGATTATCAATTTTGCCAGCATAATTAAGAGAGGGCATTTTTTAAAAACTATATTTCATTTAATTAGCATGTAAATTCTATACTCAAGTGCTGGTGCTACACCAAGATACAGAAGTATCATGGAAACTGTGAACCTCCATGCAAAATTCACTTAACATTTTTTAAAGAGCTAGGTGGTAGTCTCCCTAATCCTATCAAGCTTGCAGTTTTACATTTATTAGTTTTTTTATTAAGGTGTAATTTATACAAGGAAAAAGGACCATAAATGACAGTGACTTATGAATATTATAGAAAAGACTAGAACACTTGAAATATGAGAATATAAAGTGAACAAAATGAAGCTCAGGCTAGAGTTTAATCAGAGTGACTGAGAGCACTGAGATATGCCATAAGCTCTTTTGCGTTCTGAATTTGGGGTCTGTTATCAGAGGCACATACATTTATATTGTTACATCTTCATGAAGTGACCCCTTTGTCCTTATGAAATGCTCCTTCCAAAACTCTCTCATAGTAATATCGTTACTTCATTTCCCTTATGTTTACTTTGCACATTTTTTTTCCTACAGTTTTAGTTCTAACTTGTTTAGGTCTTCATATTTAAAGTGCATTTCTCATAGGTAGCATATATTTGATTCCTGATTATTTTTGTTCAGTCAATCTTTTCCTTGCAATTGGAAATTAGTCCATTCACAGAAATGCAGTTATTAACATGGCCATATTTGAGTCTACTATGTTATTTGTTTTCCTTTTTTTCATACTTCTTGCTTTTTTGCTTCTTTGCTTTTTTAAAACCATTTTTTTTTTTCCTATTGTTCCTTTCTTGTTTTCCTTTTGGAATTCTTATTAGTGCTCCATTTCGTTCTTCTTAGCTATGAATAAATCTTTAACTTCTTAATGTTCACTTGGAATCAATATTGTTCCACTATGTACTTTCTACTTTCCATTTCATACTTGCCACTTCGTATTTTATGCGTTCTACTTCACAAACATCTTTTCAATGGTAGAATTCCATTTACTCATCCCACTCATCCTTTGTGTTACTGTTGTAGTATTTTTTCTACATATTTTATAATCTCCACCATGTAATATTATTGGTTTTGCTTTAAATAGACATTTCTCTTTTAATCAAATTACGGAAAGAAAAACATTGTGTTTACATATTTGCTATTTTTTCCCATCATTTCTTGTATTTTTGTCACTTCTTAACTATCCAGCTTCTAGTTGCTAGCATTCCTCTTTGGCCTGAATATCATTCTTTAGCATTAATGCTATGCAGATATGCTGCCATGGACTATCTCATTTTTCCTTTATATAAAATGTTTTTATTTTACTCTCATTCCTGAAGAATGTATTTGCTGGATATAAAATTCTGTGTGAATAAATTTTTTTCTATCACCACATAAAACTTATTTATTTGTTCTCTGGGTGTCACTGTCTCTGGTAAGAAGTGAAAGATGACTGGTATCATTGTTCTCCAACAATGCATCATTTTTTTCTCCAGTTGATTTCAAGATTTTTCTCTTTCTCAATGGTTTCACATTGAGAAAGTTTTGTCTGGATGTGCGTTTCTTTTAACATACCCTGCATAAAGTACATTTAAGTCTTTGTTTTTCATCAAATTTGGGGAAATTCTGGTCCTTATTTCTGTAAATATTTTATTTCCCTTCACCCTCTCTCCTCTTGCATCCTAAATTACATGTAACACTTGATATTGTTCCATAGGTCCTTAGGGTCTATTAATTTTTATTTAATCCTTGTTCTTCAGATTAGGTAGCTTCTAATGATTTGTCATCAATTTAACTTATATCTGATCTATTTAGCCCATCCATTAGATTTTTCATTTGTTCTTTTCAGTTCCTGAATTTCTATTTTTTTAATAGTTTCCACTTCTCTGATGAAATTTATCTTTTCATTCATTTAACATCTTCCTCTAATTCACTGAATCTATTTTTACTTAATTCCTTTAAGTTATTTTATTCATTATTATTATTATTATTATTATTTTGAGAAGGATCTCGTTCTGTCACTCAGGCTGGAATGCAGTGGTGTAATATTTCACTGCAACCTTGACCTCCCGGGCTCAAGGGATCTTCTCACCTCCACTTAATTCTTTGAAAGTCTATATAATCTGTGCTTTAAAGTTTTTGTTTAATAAAGACAACATTTGGGCTACCATGGAGTTGGTTTGGAATGTGTATGTTTTTTTCTTTTTTCTTGACTAAGGGTAACACTTTCTTGTTTTCATGTCGAATATATCTTTTTTTCTTTACTAGACATCGTAGATGCTATACTGTAAAGACTCTGAATTATGTTGGCTTCTGACAAACACTGATTTTTGTTCTTGTTGGCCACTGAGTTGTTGTCTGGTCATCTTAAACTCATGAATACTTGTTTTTATGCTTTGTTAGGGTGATATGTGGAAAGCCCATGATGTTTCTCAAAGTCTTCTACCTTGATGGGACTCACCCTGCAAACTCTCTGCGAAGTCTTCTACGTAGAACTTGTTTCAGGCTTTGATAAAACATGTGTAGAATAGGCCTTACTATAAGATGTGGTCCTTCGTGAGGTGAGCTACTTTTGGGGGGTGAAACCTTTGTGCTGCCTCAGCTGAATATCCAAGTTGTTAAGGAGGTATTAATAAGGTTATTTGTCCCTGACTATCTTGGACTTCCAGCACCCCATTACTAGACCTCCAGTATCCGTTTCATGTTCAACCACAATGTTCAACCACAGTTCAACCACACAGCAGCTTTTGTAATCTTTAAGTAGTTCTACCCTGCTCTGTGCAGCCTGGCTTTCAACCAAGTATTCAAGCCCACCCCAACCCTGGTGGACTTTTAGACATCCCCTTCTGTATAACTCCTTCCTCTCTGGTTTCTTGTTGTGAAAATTCCAGCTTTCAGCTGCCTTGAACTTTGACTTTAGCTATGGCAGGACCACAGCTTGAACTTCAGCTTACTGTGCAGTGGTTGAGAAAATGTCTATAGGCAGAGATGTGGTCATCATGGGGCTCACTTTATAAGTTTCTCTTCACTCTCTGATCATAGCTACCCATTGTCCGATGCCTAAAAAACAGTTGCCTCATAACGTTTTATGGGTCTTCGTGGCAGTAGGGCTAGTCTAGTACCAGTTAATTTTTCGTAACACAGAAGTTCGCTCTGCAGATTCTAACTATACTTGCCTACAACTGATCGATTACCTAACTTTTAAATGGGTTCTACTTGATGTATATGCTGCTTCTCTTTTATACTCCAATGTCTGATTGATTCTTGGTTCTGTGATCATCATTTTTATCACCAATTCCATGCTCACTAGTGTATACTGTTGACTAAAGCTTGCCTCTGCTGATTAACATAGTAAACCAGAACAATCTTCCAGCTCAGGTGTGTTGGTAGCTTTCACATATCATTTATGAGCAGGTCCTTTTTGCTTGAGATTCAAAATATACCTTAATTAGTCTACTTCTATTTCCACCACCACTGTAGTCTAAGGCATCCTCATTTCATGTCTGTAAAACTGAAATAGCCTTCTAAAGAATATCTTTGCCTTCATGCTTGTTCTTCAACAACCCATCTGTTATCCACATGTTAGTAAGAGAGATTTTTTCAAAATTTGAACCAATAATTTCATGTTCACATTTAAAACCCTCTAATGACTTCTCATTATATCTAGAGTAAAATCTAAATAACTTAACTACCACAATTTCATCTTGTAACACCTCCCCCATGGCTGCTCATGCTGGTCTTATTTCTGTTTCTCCAATACCATGCTCATGCCTATCACAGGGCCTTGGCACCTACAGTGTCATCTGGTGGAAAACATTTTCCCTCAAATCTCAGCAGGACTTCTCATTATCATCATTTGGGTCTCAATTCTTATGTCTCCTCATTAGAAAGGCCTTTCCTGATTTTGCTTTATTATTTTTATTTATTTATTTATTATTATTATTATTTTTTTGAGATGGAGTCTCGCTCTGTCGCCCAGGCTGGAGTGCAGTGGTGCGATCTCGGCTCACTGCAACCTCTGCCTCCCGGGTTCAAGCAATTCTCCTGCTTCAGCCTCTTGAGTAAGCTGTGACTACAAGCACCCACCACCACACCTGGCTAATATTTGTATTTTTAGGAGAGACGGCGTTTCACCATACTGGCCAGGCTGGTCTCGAACTCCTAACCTTGCAATCTTCCCGCCTAGACCTCCCAAAGTGCTGGGATTACAGGCGTGAGCCACCACGCCCGGTCACTTTATTTTCTTTATAGTAGCTATCACTACTTGAAATTACTTTGATTTATATGCTTACTTTCACACTGTCTGCTTCTTTGCATTAAAACAGATGCCTATACAATAAATAAATAAATAAATAAATAAATAAATAAATAAATAAATATTTGCTGGAAAAAAGAAGAGTAGATCTTGACTCTTGTTTTAATGTATATTTTTGCTATGAACTATGATCTTCAAATTGCAATAAGAAAAACAAGAAAAAATAAATTCTGGTATCTAAAACATGTCTGTATTTAGAATGACCTTGCTCAACCAAAGACAACAGGGCGATTCAAAGCTAGTGGAACTGTCAACATAAAGGTGTAAGGAAGCACTACTAGCTGTAAATATGAACATTTCATGAAAACAGAGAAACAACTTTATAGAAAAATATGGTAACACTAAATCTATACAGCAGCCTCACAATATATAAAACATAAAATTAAAAAAGAAGGCTTAAATCCCATTAACATTGCCTTAAAATTATTAAGCAAAATCGATAGAGCTAAAGGAAACAGGCAAATCCTCTATCATAGTAGCCTTTAAAACAGTTTTCAATAGTTGATAAAATAGATAAGAAATAAAAAATTATATTGACCATATGTTAGAATATAAAGTAAGCATCCACAAATTTCAAAATACTAAACATTTCAGAGTATGTTTTCTGACCACCACAATAAACAATAGGAAAAAAAGGTAACTATTCAATGATTTAAATAAATATAAAAAAGTAATAATCCTAAGGAATTGGATTGAATATAATTCAATATATATATTATTTGGATTATTTGAATATAATTCAAATATAATTCAATATATAAATATATGTTCAATATAATTCAATAATAATTCAATATATATTCAATGATAATTCAATTTTTTTGAATTTTCATATTGATTTCCTCTCTGACTTATGGATTATTTAAGAATTATTTATAAACTTACAGATCAGATATGAAATCTATGATCAGTGTAAAAATTCAATTATATATTGAACTGAATGGTAATGAAGTTATGACAAATTAAAAACTGCTGGATACAACTAGGGCAGTACTTAAAAAATTTATAGTCATAAACGAATATATTACAAAAGAGGAGGCTGAATTATTATAGTAGTACACTTAATTTTATTTTATTTTTTTATTTTATTTATTTATTTATTTATTTTATCATACTTTAAGTTTTAGGGTATGTGTGCATATTGTGCAGGTTAGTTACATATATATACATGTGCCATGCTGGTGCGCTGCACCGACTAATTCGTCATCTAGCATTAGGTATATCTCCCAATGCTATCCCTCCCCGCTCCCCCCACCCCACCACAGTCCCCAGAGTGTGATATTCCCCTTCCTGTGTCCACGTGATCTCATTGTTCAATTCCCACCTATGAGTGAGAATATGCAGTGTTTGGTTTTTTGTTCTTGCGATAGTTTACTGAGAATGATGATTTCCAATTTCATCCATGTCCCTACAAAGGACATGAACTCATCATTTTTTATGGCTGCATAGTATTCCATGGTGTATATATGCCACATTTTCTTAATCCAGTCTATCATTGTTGGACATTTGGGTTGATTCCAAGTCTTTGCTATTGTGAATAATGCCGCAATAAACATACGTGTGCATGTGTCTTTATAGAAGCAAGATTTATAGTCCTTTGGGTATATACCCAGGAATGGGATGGCTGGGTCAAATGGTATTTCTAGTTCTAGATCCCTGAGGAATCGCCACACTGACTTCCATAATGGTTGAACTAGTTTACAGTCCCACCAACAGTGTAAAAGTGTTCCTGTTTCTCCACATCCTCTCCAGCACCTGCTGTTTCCTGACTTTTTAATGATTGCCATTCTAACTGGTGTGACATGGTATCTCATTGTGGTTTTGATTTGCATTTCTCTGATGGCCAGTGATGATGAGCATTTTTTCATGTGTTTTTTGGCTGCATAAATGTCTTCTTTTGAGAAGTGTCTGTTCATGCCCTTCGCCCACTTTTTGATGGGGTTGTTTGTTTTTTTCTTGTAAATTTGTTTGAGTTCATTGTAGATTCTGGATATTAGCCCTTTGTCAGATGAGTAGGTTGTGAAAATTTTCCCCCATTTTGTAGGCTGCCTGTTCACTCTGATGGTAGTTTCTTTTGCTGTGCAGAAGCTCTTTAGTTTAATTAGATCCCATTTGTCAATTTTGTCTTTTGTTGCCATTGCTTTTGGTGTTTTGGACATGAAGTCCTTACCCATGCCTATGTCCTGAATGGTAATGCCCAGGTTTTCTTCTAGGGTTTTTATGGTTTTAGGTCTAACGTTTAAGTCTTTAATCCATCTTGAATTGATTTTTGTATAAGGTATAAGGAAGGGATCCAGTTTCTGCTTTCTACACATGGCTAGCCAGTTTTCCCAGCACCATTTATTAAATAGGGAATCCTTTCCCCATTGCTTGTTTTTGTCAGGTTTGTCAAAGATCAGATAGTTGTAGATAGGAGGCGTTATTTCTGAGGGCTCTGTTCTGTTCCACTGATCTATATCTCTGTTTTAGTACCAGTACCATGCTGTTTTGGTTACTGTAGCCTTGTAGTATAGTTTGAAGTCAGGTAGTGTGATGCCTCCAGCTTTGTTCTTTTGGCTTAGGATTGACTTGGCGATGTGGGCTCTTTTTTGGTTCCATATGAACTTTAAAGTAGTTTTTTCCAATTCTGTGAAGAAAGTCATTGGTAGCTTGATGGGGATAGCATTGAATCTGTAAATTACCTTGGGCAGTATGGCCATTTTCACAATATTGATTCTTCCTACCCATGAGCACGGAATGTTCTTCCATTTGTTTGTATCCCCTTTTATTTCCTTGAGCAGTGGGTTGTAGTTCTCCTTGAAGAGGTCCTTCACATCCCTTGTAAGTTGGATTCCTAGGTATTTTATTCTCTTTGAAGCAGTTGTGAATGGGAGTTCACTCATGATTTGGCTCTCTGTTTGTCTGTTGTTGGTGTATATGAATGCTTGTGATTTTTGCACATTGATTTTGTATCCTGAGACTTTGCTGAAGTTGCTTATCAGCTTAAGGAGATTTTGGGCTGAGACAATGGGGTTTTCTAGATATACAATCATGTCGTCTGCAAACAGGGACAATCTGACTTCCTCTTTTCCTAATTGAATACCCTTTATTTCCTTCTCCTGCCTAATTGCCCTGGCCAGAACTTCCAACACTATGTTGAATAGGAGTGGTGAGAGAGGGCATCCCTGTCTTGTGCCAGTTTTCAAAGGGAATGCTTCCAGTTTTTGCCCATTCAGTATGATATTGGCTGTGGGTTTGTCATAGATAGCTCTTATTATTTTGAAATATGTCCCATCAATACCCAATTTATTGAGAGTTTTTAGCATGAAGGGTTGTTGAATTTTGTCAAAGGCTTTTTCTGCATCTATTGAGATAATCATGTGGTTTTTGTCTTTGGCTCTGTTTATATGCTGGATTACATTTTTTGATT
Organism: Pan troglodytes; assembly: GCF_028858775.2. NCBI lineage: Eukaryota > Metazoa > Chordata > Mammalia > Primates > Hominidae > Pan > Pan troglodytes. The sequence goes on from NC_072404.2 coordinate 140,274,612, forward strand.
TGCGTATATTGAACCAGCCTTGCATCCCGGGGATGAAGCCCACTTGATCATGGTGGATAAGGTTTTTGATGTGCTGCTGGATTTGTTTTGCCAGTATTTTATTGAGGATTTTTGCATCAATGTTCATCAAGGATATTGGTCTAAAATTCTCTTTTTTGGTTGTGTCTCTGCCCGGCTTTGGTATCAGAATGATGCTGGCCTCATAAAATGAGTGAGGGAGGTTTCCCTCTTTTTCTATTGATTGGAATAGTTTCAGAAGGAATGGTACCAGTTCCTCCTTGTACCTCTGGTAGAATTCGGCTGTGAATCCATCTGGTCCTGGACTCTTTTTGGTTGGTAAACTATTGATTATTGCCACAATTTCAGCTCCTGTTATTGGTCTATTCAGAGATTCAACTTCTTCCTGGTTTAGTCTTGGGAGAGTGTATGTGTCGAGGAATTTTTCCATTTCTACTAGATTTTCTAGTTTATTTGCGTAGAGGTGTTTGTAGCATTCTCTGATGGTAGTTTGTATTTCTGTGGGATCGGTGGTGATATCCCCTTTATCATTTTTTATTGTGTCTATTTGATTCTTCTCTCTTTTTTCTTTATTAGTCTTGCTAGCAGTCTATCAATTTTGTTGATCCTTTCAAAAAACCAGCTCCTGGATTCATTAATTTTTTGAAGGGTTTTTTGTGTCTCTATTTCCTTCAGTTCTGCTCTGATTTTAGTTATTTCTTGCCTTCTGCTAGCTTTTGAATGTGTTTGCTCTTGCTTTTCTAGTTCTTTTAATTGTGATGTTAGGGTGTCAATTTTGGATCTTTCCTGCTTTCTCTTGTGGGCATTTAGTGCTATAAATTTCCCTCTACACACTGCTTTGAGTGCGTCCCAGAGATTCTGGTATGTTGTGTCTTTGTTCTTGTTGGTTTCAAAGAACATCTTGATTTCTGCCTTCATTTCGTTATGTATCCAGTAGTCATTCAGGAGCAGGTTGTTCAGTTTCCATGTAGTTGAGCGGTTTTGAGTGAGATTCTTAATCCTGAGTTCTAGTTTGATTGCACTGTGGTCTGAGAGATAGTTTGTTATAATCTCTGTTCTTTCACATTTGCTGAGGAGAGCTTCACTTCCAAGTATGTGGTCAATTTTGGAATAGGTGTGGTGTGATGCTGAAAAAAATGTATATTCTGTTGATTTGGGGTGGAGAGTTCTGTAGATGTCTATTAGGTCCGCTTGGTGCAGAGCTGAGTTCAATTCCTGGGTATCCTTGTTGACTTTCTGTCTCGTTGATCTAATGTTGACAGTGGGGTGTTAAAGTCTCCCATTATTAATGTGTGGGAGTCTAAGTCTCTTTGTAGGTCACTCAGGACTTGCTTTATGAATCTGGGTGCTCCTGTATTGGGTGCATATATATTTAGGATAGTTAGCTCTTCTTGTTGAATTGATCCCTTTACCATTATGTAATGGCCTTCTTTGTCTCTTTTGATCTTTGTTGGTTTAAAGTCTGTTTCACCAGAGACTAGGATTGCAACCCCTGCCTTTTATTGTTTTCCATTTGCTTGGTAGATCTTCCTCCATCCTTTTATTTTGAGCCTATGTGTGTCTCTGCCCGTGAGATGGGTTTCCTGAATACAGCACACTGATGGGTCTTGACTCTTTATCCAATTTGCCAGTCTGTGTCTTTTAATTGGAGCATTTAGTCCATTTACATTTAAAGTTAATATTGTTATGTGTGAATTTGATCCTGTCATTATGATGTTAGCTGGTGATTTTGCTCGTTAGTTGATGCAGTTTCTTCCTAGTCTCGATGGTCTTTACATTTTGGCATGATTTTGCAGCAGCAGGCACCGGTTGTTCCTTTCCATGTTTAGCGCTTCCTTCAGGAGCTCTTTTAGGGCAGGCCTGGTGGTGACAAAATCTCTCAGCATTTGCTTGTCTGTGAAGTATTTTATTTCTCCTTCACTTATGAAGCTTAGTTTGGCTGGATATGAAATTCTGGGTTGCAAATTCTTTTCTTTAAGAATGTTGAATATTGGCCCCCACTCTCTTCTGGCTTGTAGGGTTTCTGCCGAGAGATCCGCTGTTAGTCTGATGGGCTTCCCTTTGAGGGTAACCCGACCTTTCTCTCTGGCTGCCCTTAACATTTTTTCCTTCATTTCAACTTTGGTGAATCTGACAATTATGTGTCTTGGAGTTGCTCTTCTCGAGGAGTATCTTTGTGGCGTTCTCTGTATTTCCTGAATCTGAACGTTGGCCTGCCTTGCTAGATTGGGGAAGTTCTCCTGGATAATATCCTGCAGAGTGTTTTCCAACTTGGTTCCATTCTCCCCATCACTTTCAGGTACACCGATCAGACGTAGATTTGGTCTTTTCACATAGTCCCATATTTCTTGGAGGCTTTGCTCATTTCTTTTTATTCTTTTTTCTCTAAACTTCCCTTCTCGCTTCATTTCATTCATTTCATCTTCCATCGCTGATACCCTTTCTTCCAGTTGATCGCATCGGCTCCTGAGGCTTCTGCATTCTTCACGTAGTTCTCAAGCCTTGGTTTTCAGCTCCATCAGCTCCTTTAAGCCCTTCTCTGTATTGGTTATTCTACTTATACATTCTTCTAAATTTTTTCAAAGTTTTCAACTTCTTTGCCTTTGGTTTGAATGTCCTCCCGTAGCTGAGAGTAATTTGATCTTCTGAAGCCTTCTTCTCTCAGCTCATCAAAGTCATTCTCCATCCAGCTTTGTTCCGTTGCTGGTGAGGAACTGCGTTCCTTTGGAGGAGGAGAGGCGCTCTGCATTTTAGAGTTTCCAGTATTTCTGTTCTGTTTTTTCCCCATCTTTGTGGTTTTATCTACTTTTGGTCTTTGATGATGGTGATGTACAGATGGGTTTTTGGTGTGGATGTCTTTTCTGTTTGTTAGTTTTCCTTCTAACAGACAGGACCCTCAGCTGCAGGTCTGTTGGAATACCCTGCTGTGTTACAGTTAATTTTATACAGAGATAATACCGCATCTTTACATTCATTCACATTTCTCTAGACTGTGAATGGAGCCATGTATGGTCTGTTAGTGTTTACGTATACAAATTGTTGAAAATCTCCAAAAAATTTTCCAAAATACTTATTTAAAAAAGTCTGCATATAAGTGTACCCATGTAGTTCAAACCTGTGTTGTTGAAGGGGTAAGTATATGCTGTTAGAGGTCATGAGACTCTTTACTCCTGTAGCAGGAGACAGAATAATGACCTTACTGGAGGGAGTTATGAAGGAAGTTTCTAGAGTGTTAGCTATATGAGTATGGTTATATTGTGAATGATGAGATGTTTATCTATTTGCTATTAAATAGTAACTTCCATAAACAATAACAACAACTAAATATGTTTATGAAGAGTGTATTGTTTGAATACAGTATACAGGAAACAATACTGTGAAAAGTAAGCAATTTTTTGACGTTTAAATATGTATGACATTTCTATGATGATAATATTTCTTTTTATTTATATATATTTTTTTGAGTCAGAGTTTTCTCTTGTTGCCCAGACTGGAGTGCAGTAGCACAATCTTGGCTCACCACAACCTCCGCCCTCCAGGTTCAAGCGATTCTCCTGCCTCAGCCTCCTGAATAGCTGGGATTACAAGCAATACCACCACGCCCGGCTGATTTTGTATTTTTAGTAGGGACAGGGTTTCTCCATGTTGGTCAGGCTGGTCTTGAACTCCTGACCTCAGGTGATCAGCCAGCATCAACCTCCCAAAGTGCTGGGATTACAGGTGTGAGCCACCACGCCTGGCTATGATAATATTTCTATTTCTTTTTATCTTTACACAAACATTCTCTATTATCCTCCTATTCTCAAGGAAACAGCATTAATAGGTCATAAAAAGTGCCTAAGAGTAGAACACAGCTGAACACTGTCCTCGTTTATGAGCAGCAGACTGACCATGAAGGACAGAATTAAACTCAAGCATTAGAAGAAAAAGACAACCAAGATGATGAAGAGGTTACATGGAAACCCATGTAACAGAGGAAAAGATGAAGAAACAGAAATATTTAAAATCTAAGGGACTGAATATATACAAAATATTTAAAAGCTGTCCAAAGCATCATGTAGTAGTTTCCAAAGAAAAATTCCAAAAGTGCATTGAACAAAAAAGCTCAATTAAATAAATATTATAGCAATAAAGATAATAATTTTGAGAAAATAATAATCCTTTGTATTTATAAGTTCTAAATTTTTTAAATTGTGCTATTTAATAACTCTACCCTTATATTAAAGGCTTTCTTACATTTAGTTATTTAACTACAGGCATAATTTTTAAAGTTCCTGTTTATATCTTATTTCTTATAAATGAAAACCAACTTAATTTGATTTTATACTTAGTATCTCAATGTTTTCATTGAACTTGAATTAACACAAGAAATGGGAAAGAATAATATAATCACCTAATCTTTGTATACATTTTTTCTTGTTGACCTAAAGCTCTTTTTTAAAACATTAAAAAATAAATGTTCTTTATCAAAATCTACAGATAAAACTTCTATAGCATTAGTCTGTATTTAGAAACAGAAGACAGAATGGAACCAGTTTTAATCATGGCATGTAATACATTTCTGGGGAATGAAAGCAGTGGTTTGTTCAAATGAAGATGTTTCTTATTGTAAATTATTTGAAGTCTGATAATATTTACATTACTTCTTATCTCCTGAAAAGCTTGCTGTCATGTTCTAACAAAGCAACTATATAATTAGTGCTAACTAGTTTCAGTGAACAATACAGAGTTCTCTTCAAATAAATATAAGTTCTAGACAATATGAATTATACCTTCAGCCTGTGAAAGCGAACAATATCTCCATTTTTATAAATTATTGGAAGGGCTTCATAGTTTCCACTAAAGAGCAGGCAAGTTAGTTTTACATTTGTCTGGTCCACAATTGTTACAACTGAGCAATAATCTGGAAAACACAAAAATATTTTACCTGACTTTCAATATTTTAAAGCATTTGATAAAATAAGAATATGCTTACTTCAAAACACCAAACCTTATTCTTCCTTTTAATTAAGTCTTCTAAGAGGATTAAAACAGAGACATTTTCTTGGCTTTCAATACACACTGCAAAATTATTTTGCACAAGTGTTCTATAAATACTAATTTTAGAAAGTTTAGTAAAACAAAAATAAAAATCTCATTCAGTGTAAATTGTCTGGAGAGAAAATAACCTTTTCTATTGCTTCAAGGTTTACAAATCATGAAACATAAATGTAGTCAAATAAGAAAAATGCAATTTATAAAATAAACATAACTAAATTTAGAATGAAAACAAAGGCTAAGATATTTACAGCAGATATGAAGAGTTGCATCCATACTGCATAAAGAATTTATGAAAACTGTTACAAAAATCAGGATGATACAGTAAATATGTCGTACAAATGAATAAACAATACATAGAAAACTATGTCATAACAAAAACTCAAAAGAGAAAATGGTAATTCTTGCTAGTCACGTATAAAAAATTATACATTATAACAAAAGAGAGGTATTTTATAAAATTTAAACTGGTAGAAAAATTTAATATTTGGGTTGCTATAAAACGGTAACTTCAAACACTGGTGGTAGTAAAAACTGTAATAGATCCTGCCTTTAAATTTTTTTTTTTTTTTTGTAATTAACATATAAAAGATTGTATGTATTTATGGTGTGCTATACATGGTTCTGAAGTACACATACATTGTGAAATCACCAAATCTAGCTAATGAAAATACACACATTACCTCACAGTTATTTTTGCAGCGAGAACACTTAACATCCATTTTCTTAGCATTTTTCAAGAATGCAACATATTTTTCACTACAGTCACTATGTTATACAATAGAACCCCTGAACTTATTCTTCCTAACTGAAATATTGTATCCTTTGACCAACATCTCCCCAAAACCTTCCCATAGCCACACAGACCCCTGGCAACAACCATTCTACTCTCTACTTCTATGAGATCAATTTTTTAAGATTCCGTGCCTGGCTTATTTTACTTAAGAATGTCCTCCAGGTTCATCCATGTTGTTGTAAATGACAGAATTTCCTTTGTATGTCTAAATAGTATTCCACTGTGTATACAGACCACATTTTCTTTATTCATCCATTAATGGATGCTTAGGTTTATTCTATGCCTATTGTGAATAAGCCTGCAATGAACATGGGAGTGCAGATATCTCTTCAACATACTGATTATTTACTTTTGATATACATAGTAGTACTCCCTATCTGAAGTGTCTCTTTCCACAGTTTCAGTTTCCTGCAGTCAACTGTGATCTATAAATATTTAATGGAAAATTACAGAAATAAACAATGTGAATCGTCTCTTCATGCAGGGTATCCACACTGTCCACGCTCCCTGCCTGTTTGTCACTTAGTAGCTGTTTCGGCTATCATATCAACTGTCGAGGTATCGCAGTGCTTGTGATCATGTGACCCTTATTTTACTTAATAATTGCCCCAAAGTGCTAAGGCAAAGTGATAAGTGCTTAAACTTTATCACAGATATGTATATTTAGGAAAAAACAGTATATACAGGGTTCAGTACCATCCATGGTTTTGGGCAGCTGCTGGGGGTCTTGGAGCATATCCCCTTTGGACAAAGGAAAAGTACTGTACCCAGTAGTGAGATTATGGGATCCTATGGTAGTTCTAATTTTTGGAAGAACATTTATATGTTTTCCACAATACCTGTGCTAATTTACATTGCCACCTACAACGTGCAAATGTTATCTTTTCTTCACACCCTCTCGATACTAGTCTTCTTTTTGATAACAGCTGTCCTAATAGGTGTGAAGTGATATCTTGTTGTGGTTTTAATGATTAGTGATGTTGAACATCTTTTCGCATACCTGTCTGCCATTTGTATGTCATTTTTAAAGAAATGTCTATTCAGGTCCTTTGCCCATGTTTAAATTGGGTTGTTTTCTAACCATCTAGTTGAGTTCCTCATATACTTTAGATATTAACCCATTATCAGATACACAGTTTGCAAATATTTTCTCTCATTCTTTACTCTGTTAATGTTGGCTGTGCAGAAGGTTTTTAAGTTTGATACAATCCCATTTGTCTATTCTTGCTTTCACTGCCTGAGCTTTTGAGGTCCTTTCCAAAGAATCTTTGGTGAGATCAATGTCATGGAGCTCTTCCCCTATGTTTTCTTCTAGTAGGTTCATAGTACTACATTGAATAGAGTGGGCATCTGTCTTGATACAGATCTTAGAGAAAAAGCTTTCAACTTTTTCTGCATTTATTAAAATGATCATATAATTTTTGTGCTCCATTCTGCTAATAAACATTTTGATTTGCATATGTGGAACCACCCTTGAATACCTGGAATAAATCCTACTTGATCATGGTGAATAGTCTCTTTAATGTGCTGTTGAATTTGGTTTGCTAGTATTCTGTTGAGGATTTTTGCATCTGTATTGGCCTGTAGTTTTTTTGCTTGTTAGTTTTTATTGTGTCTTTGTCTGTCTTCAGTATCAGAGTGATGCTGGCCTCGTGAAATGAGTTTGGAAACATTCCCTTCTCTTCCATTTTTGGAAGAGGCTGAGAAGAATTGGTGTTAGTTCTCCATCGAATGTTTGATACAATTTGATGCTGCCTATATACATGATTCAGAAAATGCATTGACTTTCTGTCCTTCCTAGTCCCCTAGTAATGAAGGTATAGAGATTGAAAGGAACAAACCCCAAAACAGTGAAGGAAAGGAGAGTGGAAGAAAATATCAACATATTTCAGGAAAATGGAAAGTAAGTGGTTAAGGGATAAAATAAACAGAGGAGGCCAAAATCCAGAAGATACTACAAGGTGGCTACAGTGAAGATGGGAGCCACTGGGATTAAGGGTGAGAGTAAAAAGTAGGGCTGAAATCAGGGGATCAATTAGAAGTTTACACACAGAACAAGTGTTTCAATGACTACCCATCCTTATTCTCCGCTTCCCTGAAAATGACTTCAGGCAGCATCTTTGTATTTAACAACCTTTCCATTTTGAAAAATTCTAGGAACAAAGGCTCTTTTCCAAGGGGGCTGCACTCATTAACTGGGAAGTGGTAAGACTTCTCATGTTGGTGTTAACAACTAGAATAAATTCCTCCTCACCATCACATTAGGGAACCTACAGCCTAGTTGGAAGTTCTCATCCCACCCACCCTAGGCTGAAAATTTCAATCAATATGCCCTAACAAGTACTATTAGTCACTATCAAGTTTCCCACTCAAGGGGAGGGTGTATTAGAGAAACAAACTACTTACATACAAAGCAAAGGAGAAAGGTATATAAAACCTAAAATAAACTATACCTACATTCTTAAATATAAAAAGACAGCAGAAAATTACCAGACATTAGAATAAAAATGGAAGACACTGTAATCCTAGCACTTTGGGAGGCCGAGTGGGTGGATCATTTGAGGTCAGCAGTTCAAGACCAGCCTGGCCAACGTGGTGAAACCCCACCTCTACTAAAAATGACAAAAATTAGCTGGGTGGTAGTGGTGCTCTCCTGTAATCCCAGCTACTTGGGAGGCCGAGGCAGGAGAATCGCTTGAGCCTGGGAAGTGGAGGTTGCAGTGAGCCGAGATCATGCCACTGCACTCCAGTCTGGATGATAGCATGAGATCTGCCTCAAAAAAAAAAAAAAAGGAAGACAGAAAGAAAATGAGGTTAGGAAGACAAAGGAGAGAAGGGAGTGAGGGGGAGGAAAAAAAGGAGAGAGAGAGTAAAGGGGAGAAAGAAGGGAGGAAAGGGAGAGAGGAATGGGAAGGGAAAGGGAGATGAGAAAGAAAGGAGGGTAGAAAAAGAGAAATCTGAATTTGTGAGAAGGGTGAAATAACTTGGAACAACAACAACAAAAAAAACCCTAAAAATGAAAAACCTTTAATAAGCACTTCCAGAAAGAGTAAAAATATATTATATTCTCATCCCTTGAGGACCCATTGGCTCCAGTTTTAGGTTTTAAGTTTCCTTTGTCAATATTTCTTACTATTAGTAAGGACTGATACTTCATGACATTTTTTCTTTGCTAGTGGTCTTCCAAAGACCAAAGATAAATTTTATTTATTTTTCAAAATAGAGAACACATTCTTACTTGCAATTACCATATGGCTCTATTGTACCCTTTTATATATCTGAGATACATTATGGGATCTTTTTTCCTATATCTTGAAATATAGATATTCATTATCTGAGTAATTATTTCATCACTATGCATTAATTATTTCTATGTACACTTAAAAAGACTAATTTTTAAAATGTGAAATGAGGCAATTGTCTAAAGGATGATACAAGAATGAAATAAATAATCACTATTATATCATTCTTCAGTTTTTGTACTGCAAGACATAAAAGAAGTCTGGAGACACCATCTTTTGAGTTTCTTCTTTAGCTTTATTTAAACATGGTTAAAAATTCAGAATTTTAAAATTTGTGCCCATGGTCAGTGAGAACATTGATGGAGGAAGTCATTTCACCATTATTACATGAATCAGAAGCTAAATGCAAAACAGCAGCACTTTAGCTAATGATGATAAAATTGATCACATAAGTGAAATCTCAGGCTATTTATCTCCAGATGATATCCTATATAAAGTTTCTCAAGCTCAAAAATTGATGCATGAAAATATGTTTCTAAAAATAGGGAGAAAATACAAAATATTTCTAAAAACAGAGAGGAAATATGGTATTCTTATCCAGTAAGTCATTCAACAAAAATGATTTCACCATACGTTATTCTGGGACATGACTGAGGACCATTCCATTTTGCTAAAATGACTTGTGATGGCATTCTTTCATCTTACATGATATTTACATACCAAAATTTACATAAAATGGCATGGAAGTGGATATGCAGTAGGCAAATGTATAAATAAAGGTAGTGGAAAGAATAGGTGATATCAAAATGAAAGATCAATCTTTAATCATTTGAATTGATGTTCAGAAATCTAAAATAGAAACTGTTTTGTAATTATGGAGCAAAAACAGCTGCTCTCTCCAAAAAAATTTTTGAGTCGACAAAGTTTTCAAAAGTATTTTGATGATGCAAGTGCAAGAAGAAAAACCAAAAGCAGTAATAAGCTAGAACCATTTGTTTGTATATCTTTAAAACTAGGAAAATATGGGATTATGAAATAAAAATGACTTTGCTATGTTTATGTCCTTTTTATAATCTTTAATGACTTTATTACCTCTTTATTCGCACTGCTGTATAATATTTGAAAAATGACTTAAACATTCAAAAACTTTAAAAGGTTTGGACTCATATAGTAAAAGATAATGATTGTTTTTCCTATTATGCTTAGGTGTCAAAAAACTGATATCTCCTAGACCTTAAAGCAAAAGGAAAAAGAATGACAAAAGGACAGAAAATAGAGGGAAAAAAATGAGTGAGACAGCAAACTCAAAGAATTGGGCCTTCTGAACTCTGCCTTCTGAGAAAGAGATCCTCTTTATGGATATCTGGATATGGTGCACCTGCTTCCCCACAATGAGGTTATATCCTCACTTACGCAATTTGGTTCAAAACTCAGGGGCACTGAACATATGTACCATTACTGAAGTATACAGACTGTTTCTGTAAATTTTTCTGGAACATACATATTAAAGGAAATTCATATGGCAAGAATGGACCCTTGTTCTCAACTGCAGCACTTGTGCACTTTTGTGGAACATTCCACAGCAAATACATATTCTGTAAAAAATACAGGAGCAAAAGAAAAGCCATACAAAAATATTCTACTGACTGTTCTACTCTACATAGACTTTGTTTCTGTTAAATTCTGTACCCCAGGCAAAAAAGTCAGAACCAAAGAACAGCTAACAATCTTATTCCATAAAATCAACCTTAGTACAATATCTGACCAAGAGAAGCCCCAAAAGTAAATTGTTCAAGAATAGAGGAAGAACATTTACTAGAAATGAAGATGCAGTCTTCCAATTAAAAGGGCCCATTGAAGGCAAACAGGATAAATGATCACACCAAGTCACATAATTGTGAAATTAGGGAACACCAAATATTTTTTAAAATTCTGAAAACTTCTGTAGAGAATAAAACAAGTTACCAATGCGAGACTGAGAAGCAGATTAACATCAGACTTTTCTATCAACATGACTGGGGTTACTAAAAAGACAACAAATCAATGGCTTCAAAAGTCTAAGGAATAATTTTGATACTTCAACTTTATAAAACCTGAAAAAACTATCAATCAAGCATAAAGACAGATGAAGAACATTTCCAGATTTTGGCCAATCAGATATTTTACCTCCACAGCATCTTTCTTAGGTAATTCTCCAGCAATACAATGGGAAAAACCATAAAACAGAAAAAAGCAAAGTACGGACAATAGTAATGGATCTCCCAGATAGATAGATAGAGAGCAGGCCTAGCAAACAACTACTCTAGATTGGAGCAGAAGAAAGGGAGCTGATAAGAAAGGAGAGGTCCATTAAAGAAAAAGAGTAATCGACCGGTCGCGGGGGCTCATGCCTGTAATCCCACCACTTAGGTCGAGGTGGGCAGATCACGAGGTCAGGAGATCGAGACCATCCTGGCTAACACAGTGAAACCCCATCTCTACTAAAAAATACAAAAATTTAGCCAGGCATGGTGGCGGGCGCCTGTACTCCCAGCTACTTGGGAGGCTGAGGCAGGAGAGTGGCGTGAACCCGGGAGGCAGAGCTTGCAGTGAGCTGAGATGGAGCCACTGCATTCCAGCACTCCAGCCTGGGCGACAGAGAGATTCCGTCTCAAAAAAAAAAAAGAGTGATCACTTAGCATAATGTTCTCCAGATTCCTTCATGTTGTTTCAAGTGACGGAGCTTCCTTCTTTTTTCCACATAATTTCATTTATACATGGAATCTAAAAAAGTCAAACTTACAGAAGTAGAAAGTGATTATCAATGCCTAGCGGGTGGCAGTGGTGAGAAATGGGGAGATGCTGGCCAGGCACGGTGGCTCATGCCTGTAATCCCAGCACTTTAGGAGGCCAAGGTGGATGGATCACTAGAGGCCAGGAGTTTGAGACTAGCCTGGCCAACATGGCGAAATCTCATCTCTACTAAAAATATAAAAAATTAACCAGGTGTGGTGGTGCGTGCCTGTAATCCCAGCTATTCAGGAGGCTGAGGCACAAGAATCACTTGAACCCAGGAGGCAGAGGTTGTAGTAAGCTGAGATCATGCCACTGCACTCTAGCCTGGGTGACAGAGCAACTCTGTCTCAAAAAAAGCAGGGGGTGGGGGGAAGAAGCTCACCAAAGGATATACAAACTTTCAGTTCAACAGGAGGAATAAATTTTCAAGATTTGCACAGTATGGTGACCATACTTAATAATGATGTATTGTATATTTCAAAATTGCTAATAGATTTTAAATGTTCTCACTATAAAAAATAAGTATGTGATGTAATGGATATGTTAATTAGCTTTATATAATCATTCCACAATGTATACACATATCTAAACATCACATTGTCCCCCACAATATGTATGTTTGCCAATTTAAAATAAAAATTTAAATTAAAACAATAAATAATCCCATACACAACTACATATTTATATAAACTTAAGGGCATAGTGAAGGCGCAGTTTTATTATTAATAACAATAGCAACAAAAAAGAAAAGGCATTAAAAATCCCACAAAATATAAAAGGCTATACAGGAATATCTGATCCAAATATGAAGAAAACTAAAATGTAGCATAGAGATAGCCAAAGAATGGAAGAAATATGTATGGTTACAGAAGAGAATATAAATGCTCATAATTATGACAAAAGATAAGTAAAGGTATACCTGACAGAAGACTAGAGAAGAAAGTAAACAACAACACTGAATAAAGTTGACGAATAAGAAATGAAAGACAAATATATTATTTAAAGTTAAAGAGAATCAATAAGAAAAAAAGAATAAAAATTTAAAAGGAATTATATTTTCCATAGTATAAAACACTTATATAATCTAAACTCTTCCTCCGAAAATACTAATTGTTTGATAAATTACAACCACATGGTAACACTTCTAAAAAATCATTTCTCCAATCATAAGTTAATCCCAGGATAAAAACAAATAATCCAGGAGGTGAACAAAGGTGGGAGGCAAATTCAAAAGCTAAAACACATCTGAAAGGGCTCTCACTAGAAATCTATAGTTTTGGAAACTATATACCAAGTCTGAGAAAAGAAACTACATCTTGGTCTATTGCAAGGTAGAAGCTGAAAGTGAGCTATCAGCAGAAATCAGTGACCTTAAAAAACGGAAGCTAGGGAAAAAAAATCCACCTGCTAGCATAGGGAATCATGAAGAAAATCTGCCTGTCTGTACCATGGTTTGGAAATGAGGGAAAAATAATAATAGGCCAGTTTGTGGAGTAACTGGCATTAATACAGTCAATGAAATTTCTGTAGATATCCTCTTAGTTTGGTTTTCTTTAGTTTTTGTTTTGTTTTGGTTTTTGTTAATGGCAAATGACATGCTGACTCTAAAGTTAAAATGGAAGAGCAGGGGGCTACCGTTATTTAAGACACACTTGGAAAAGAAGAATGCAATAGGATATTTTTCTGTTGAATAGCAAGATTAAAAAGTAAAGAAATTAGGATAATGTAGTGTTTTCTGGGAGGGACAATTCATTCTTTAGCAATATAAGATTTTAGTGATAAAGAGAAAAAAATCACTATCACTTCTCTATTTGTACTTCACCTATGTAAAAGTTAATTCCTACTACGTACATTAACGGTTTCATCTAAAAACAAATCCCACAATACACAATACAACAACTGTTCTTCCACACAGTACATCATTTATGTTATGTGACATCCAACTAACACCCTCTCACAGAGGATTTTTTGGTAATAGCTTATAGTGTTTCCCCAAACACTATACTGGCTATTAACTTTGAGATGGATTCATAAGCATATTCCCAATAGTGTCACTTGAACCTGTTTATGCTGTAAGTAGAACTGTGAATAATGCCTGTATAGTTTTGATCCCCCTTTTCCCCACAAATGTGACATAATTAAGCAATTTCACAGTGAAACAAATGATTGGTTTGCCAATAAAAAAAACACACAATGTACTTTGCATAAAACACAACTATTTTGAAGGTTTGAAGTTTCTTAAAATTTCGTGATAAACACAAGGGCAAAGAGATCACTAGTCTGACAAAATCCAATTCAGATTTTAAGCTGCAGTAATTCTGTATTACGCCTCTCACTTTAAATGCTCCAAATTGATCTACTTTCGTAAACTGTGAATATAAGACCAATACAAGAAAAAAACTGTGAATTTAACTAGGCATAAATAATACTAAATAGTTTAATTTCATGTTAATGTTAGTTTAACTTAATGTTTAATTTAAATAGTCTAATGTTAGCCAAGATGAACTGACAAAGCTCAGTCCCTGTAGCACTTACATAATATTGAAGAATGTAATGACTACAGAAAACTATTGAGATTTTTGTAAAAATTTAGATTTAATCTAAATTTTAAAATACTGAAAATTGTTTCACATTTTTTCTATGAAAATGTCAATTTTCCAAAAGATGACCTAACAGACTGCAAAAGACTCTAGGTAACACTTTGAGAAACATTATTGCAGACCCACTATCAAGATCTTTACAAGGCCACCTCTTGCTTTTGCAGAATCTTTGTGCAAGTTAGAAAAAGACTCTCCTTTCTCAAATAAAAGTACTGCAAAAACCTAAACAATTTTACAGAGGAACGTGACTGAGTCCAAGAGAGCAGCAGCCTTGGCTACACACACACACACAATTCTATTAAATCACTGAATTGTAGGCTCAGATACACTTACAGTAGCAATACTTCCAAAATATCATCTACTTGCTACAATGCAAGCTCTCTAAAATGACTTAACTACACGTTAGCATGTTCTTAGAATCTCCTAAGGTTATCTATAAAATAATGAGCAGTTTCAAAATAAAATACTCTTTCAATATACAGTCATGTATTGCTTAATGATGGGGATATGTTCTAAGAGATGTGTAGTTAGGCGATTTCATTGTTGTGCGATCACCGAGTGTACTTACACAAGCCCAGATGATGTTTATTTTTAAATTTATATATATATTTTCATATGAAAAAACACAATGTCCCAGCATCATTACTACACATCAGTCATTTCCCCTAACTGATCTGTTATGCCAATATTAAGTGCTACGTATCAGGTTTCTACACATGCTCCATTATAATCTTAAGAGACCACTGTCATACATGCAGTCCACTGTTGATCAAAATGTTATGTGGCACATGACTGTACTTTATTTTTAATTTAAATAAGTACATATTTATTAAAAGAAACAAAATTCAGGTTAAGAGAACAAGTGGCATTTAAAAAATCTATTCAATAATCTCTCAAGAACAATAAGAAAAAAATAGCAAGCTAAAAGAAATGTTAAACACCTTTCAGGTTCCCTCAATTAGCATTAGATTTATGGCATGAAGGGAACCACACTACTTGTTTTAACAAATAGTAACAATGCAAACTGCTAAAGTATGTCTTATTTAACTGCTCCAAGGAAGTGAAGTGTTTTACTAAATACACACGCAAAAATATCCTTCAATATTGACTTCACAAAGAAAAATATTTTCCCCATGCCTTATTTTTTGCTCTTTCCCAAACGAAGGTACAAAGCTAAAGGTAATTTAAAAGTCTATCTTCTTGTTAGCTAACATTAACAGGGAAAGTGGAAAGAGTAGAAAATCCTTTAATAAATCAGCATTCGTACTTTAAATAAATAGTACACAGTACTTATAATGTATATCTTTAAACCATTGATAAAGTGTTGTCTTTAATGCTTTAGTAATACTTCATATTTAAACTGCTGACAAAGTACTTAACTAGTTTAACACTTTGGTAATAATTCACATAGCTTGATATAAATCTGGAAAAGATAACAAATGATAAATTAAGTTTTCTATTTTGCAATCTTGAGCAATTCACCGAATTTACTCAGTATGATTAAGTGTAAATTGCCTTGGAGTTTTATTATAAGGGAGAGCTGGTAGTTCATCTTAGCAAGGTTTTTAATCAAAGAAGCATGCATGCATAAATTACACAATCCAGAAAAAGTTCTTCCATGAAAGTTGCTTCATCTCCTTTTTATCTACTAAAACAATGCTGTTTTTAAACCAATCAGTATTTGAGCAACACTATTCCATGGTAGAAAAGTATATCATTAAAACATTCAAGTAATACCTATGAAGGCAAATCACTGAATCAAGCTACATTATGTGCTGTCATCTTACTTCTTTTACAAGGAAACTTACTGTACAATACAAAAATAAGAGCACTCTATTTTTCTGGTGTGAGCTTACATAATTTCCACTTGTGCTTTCATTCTATTGCAAGAGCATGACAGCATGGAAGATGAAAGAAGAAAGAATATATGTTATGACATAATAAATATTATGATATATACAGTGACACAGATTAGATAGATGTTAGACATTGCATGCGTTCATAAACGTTATTCTGGTGGAGTTTTACTTCCATGTTTTACACTATACATAAGACTAGAGAAAAAGTCTTTTAACTGAATGAGTAAAAGACTGTACCACAAGTTTTAAGAATTAAAAAAACAGTACTAAATTTTATGATTCATTAAAACAATTCAAACTCTAATGAAGACAGGGATAATTCTCTAAATTAGTATGCTAATAATTTGGGAAAAAGTCATGAAAGACAAGCTAGTGCTCGTCTCATAGAAGTCAGATGGAAGCCTGAAGTCTCATCAAAAAAGTCATTCCTGAAAATGAGAAATAGCAAAAAATAAATACAAAGTGAAGTGATAGGGAGAGGAAAGTGTCTTTTCTCCATCTCCATTCTTTAGATGAAAATTGATAGAATAGCTGGAAAACAGTATAAGTAAGCTGAAGAGGGGAGGCTTGTCTCAACTACCCAAATCTTTAAAGAGGTAAGTGATAACCTGCCATGACCTGAATGAGTCCATTTCTGAAAGGCAGTTAAGCACCTGGGAAGAGTCTCCCCTCACTCACCTAGACATATTTATTTTTTGGCTCCTGAGAAATGGAAAACTCAGTGTCTGTCTGATCCACCAACTCCATTCATTGTAACAGGTAACTCATCATTCAATTTGAAAATATATATTCAAAAAGCATGGTATCTTTCACAAATGAAGATTCTATCTTACATAGCCAAAAAACACAAAAGTAGAGTTTTACCAATTGGGGAAAGACTAAAAAAAAGTTTATATAACTAATAGTTATAGTAATTGTATTGTAATTATTCATTAATTTATCTGTCTTCACAAAATTTAATCCCTTGTCAGAAACAATGACATATATACCTTTGAATTTCCCATGTCATATTATCTGGCATATAGAAAATAAATAAGCAGTTTACTGAACAAACAAATGAGTGACCCAAAATACAAAACTATATATTTATTTATTTTATGCGCCATACATTAAACAAAGAGGACAACCTTACAGTTTTAATATTATCTAAATATTCAGGTAAGTGAATATGAACATATCACAGGTCATGAGTTAACAACATGGAGTTCAAAGTGGGAGAAGCATGAACCATAGATATATGCATAAGTCGGTATACGTGTATGTGTTGTATATTTTTCTAGGATAGGTTCTGTAACTTGTCATCACATGTGTATGACTGCAAAAGGCTTTTTTGTTTTAAAATGCCAAAGGTGCATTTTCAATTAAAAAAAATTGAAAAATAGATTAAATAATTATTACATATAATTTTACATCATACTAGATTCTTTCATCTCTCTTTGATAAATCAGAAGGCTCCTAGGTCTTATGAAGTAACAATGAGTGATTAATTACTCAGTAATTAATACATTAATATCAATATGTGTATCAATAATACATAGTTGACATTTTCAACTATGTCAATTCCGGATATGTGGAAGTACATTGTTATACTTTTAAAAGTTAAAACGCAAAATATATATTCATTTAATATGCAACCAGTATTGCTAACACAAAACCAAAATATTAAAACAATTATGCTACATGACACTACATGTACATGACATGTCCTTCTCAGATGTGAAAATAATCAATATTACATAACAAAAAACAGCATTCTAGAGTTAGCTGGGATGTTTTTATAGAACAGGAAAAGAAAAAAATGTTAGGGCCCCATATCCTAGCATCCTATCCCAAAATCTAAAAGCAAACAAAACTGACAGAGGCTCTCAGAATCCAATGTTTTGGATGCTACTCTGAGAAATTTGATTATACTGCTCAGTAAGTAGCTAAAACAGAAGGTGTCCTTGTAAGACAGTGAACAGGAAGAGAGAAAGATCTGCTTCTAGAAACACTGTAACATCCAAGACTGCTAAACAAACTACTTTTCTAAAATGAGTTTTAATGGGAGGTAGGGTAAGAGAAACAAGTAATTTTGAAAGAGACCATTCCTGAGGTAAGGTAGTGAGCCCACAGGTGATGTACCACATTATGTGGCACAAAAAGGATGAGAGATCTCTAGCAAATAAAAGAAAGAAGGGACTCAAAATTTGAGGAAAGAACAAAAAGAAGGAGAGGTGAACAATAACTATTTTGCCTCTCCCTTCCTCTAAATTCAAATATTAGGAGATTAAGCACAAACAAGGTTCCCTCTATTTTTCCTATTTGCTCACATTGTGAGTAGGAATTATGATATTGATCAAGCAAGGATGAGCCATACACTATTAACAAGTCTGGAAATGTTTTATGGTCTGAATACATTTGTTTTATTTTGTAAGAGCAGATAATAAAAACAGAGTAAATGTGTCTCAAGTTTAAAAAATAGCTATTTCTAAAACACTGAAACACAGCTAAAATTAAATTCCCTTATATGTGTTATCTAAGAAAATATGATGAATGGTATGTGTCCACGGCAAAAACTGCATACCTAATACTATCTAGCCAGCTTCCAAAGCAAAAGTATATATAAGGTTTTCAGAGAAAATTATTGCTATAAAATCTCTAGTCTTAAAGAAGGCAATGACTTTGTTTTCCTATATGAAAGAGGCACAGTATGTATCATTGATGAGTCATTATCAAAATCAATTTTGGGCTTGGTATGGTGGCTCACACCGGTAATCCCAGCACTTTGGGAGGCTGAGGCAGAAGGACTGCTTGAGACCAGGAGTTTTAGGCCAGGCTGGGCAACAATGTGAGACCTCCATCTCTCCAAAAAAAAAAAAAAAAAAAAAGTTTTTAAATTAGTTGGACATGGTGGCACATGCTGCTAATTCCAGCTACTAGGGAGGCTGAGGTGGGAGGATTGCTTGAGCCCAGGAGTCGAGGCTGAGGTGAGCTATGATCTCGGCAGTGCACTGCAGCCTAGTCAACAGAGCAAGACCCTGTCTCTCTTAAAAAAATAGGCCGGGCGTGGTGGCTCAAGCCTGTAATCCCAGCACTTTGGGAGGCCAAGGTGCGCGGATCACGAGGTCAGGAGATTGAGACCATCCTGGCTAACACAGTGAAACCCTGTCTCTACTGAAAATACAAAAAATTAGCCAGGCGTGGTGGCTGGTGCCTGTAGTCCCAGCTACTCAGGAGGCTGAGGCAGGAGAATGGCGTGAACCCAGGAGGCGGAGCTTGCAGTGAGCCAAGATCATGCCACTGCACTCCAGCCTGGGTGACAGAGCAAGACTCCGTCTCAAAAATAAATAAATAAATAAAAATAAAAATAAATAAAATCATATAAAATAAAATTTGATGATAAAAGGACATTTCAATATATGTTGCTTCTAAAATATGTGAGGAATTCTTTCTCAGTTTTCATCATTAATCTTATCAAAACTGAATAGGAATGTTAGTATCTATAGCATTATATGTTGTTTTAACTCTGATAGTTCTGATAGACTCTATGTAAAAATTAAAACTTTACTCCAAAGGTGAATATGAACTTAGGAATAGAAGCATTTCTACCAGAATAGGATTTCTACCAGAAATAAGATAGCATGCTACAGGTCATATGTAATCTTTATTCAGGATAAGAGCAAAGAAAAATTTCTGTCAAGAAGTAAAGATGCCAAATTGCTAATTGCTTCTATCACACTGAATTTAACATTTATAAGATGAATTTTCACGAAAAATTCTAGCTAATGATATGTAACAGAATACACTTTTTCCATCTACCTAAATGTGAATTGCATAAAGGGAATTTTCCACCACATAACTAGCTATATACATCTGGATGTTATTTAGATTGTAGCCCTGTATTTGTGAAAAAGTACTGCTTTAGGTAATATTTTAAAAGGCACAGCTGTGGACTGTTCCTGTACATCTATTCTTGTACTTCTCTGTGGTAATACTAATGAAGGTGATCTTTTCCTGAACACAAATATCAGTGCCATTTCTCTAATATAACTGTAACTGAAGTTATTAGAGAGAGTTTTAAAACTTTATTGTCTGGCTAGTAGTCAAGACATCTTGCTATGTCTTAAGATTTATTTAAAAGCTTCAATGACCAGGTTCAGATAAAATTGATGACATTCATTTTAATTTAGTATCTTAGAAGAAACAAACATATTATCTTGGTAATAACAGATGGCTCATTACTAGCCATGAATTTTTTACTACGGGACTGCAGTGATTGAAGTAAACATATCTGATAGAGATATAAGATACATATGCAAATATAATACATATTCTTGTTCCCTATGGCTTTCATTTTATATGCAAGATTTAATAACATTATCATGAGAAAACATGATTTTTCTAATAACAACTGAAAATTAATGTTGTCATCAATGTTTTAACAGAGCTATCATTTTAGTCTATATTATCATATTTTAAGTTGTTTTTTAAAATGATATATTTGCAGATCGATTTGTTAAAAAAACTTTTTAAATTATATCTTCTATAGATAGACATTATTAGCAACAATGTAGCTTATTCCTAAGTTTGGTGGGCCAATTAAATTCAACCAGGTAAAACTTTAAATTTGAAGAGGATCATAGTGATTACATCTTTATGGCTAACTCCCAGAAGGGGCAGCACATGTAACATTTGAAGAAAATTGATGGGGAGAGGAAACTACTAAGGGAAAAGTATGTGAGTTTATGTTGAACAGTATGATGGGGTGGGGAAATGAAGACTCTGGGAATAAGCTGAAATGAGAATATTTGAAAAATAGGTCTTCAAGCACAAATTTCTCTACTTCAACTTTAATGTTCCCCTTTCCTCTAAAACAACAGATATTAAAAGGATTTTCCACAAAACATTCTTTGCAGTCTTCAGGCTTAGTATGAGGTCTATTTAAAACTTATCTCCTTATTTAATAGTCTTCGCAATGTTCATTTACACACAGACTAGTTTTTTTTATATTATACGTTAATAAAATATGCTGACCACAAGAAAAAGATTTTCCCACATCCACCTGACCAAAGAGTAGATTCCTAGTTCATTCCTCAACAATAAAATTTGTATATCTTTATTTTAAAAATGGTTTTGTAATATTAAGTCAATGAGAACATCTTTGTGTTTGCAACATGATCACAACTCCTGGCATGCAGGAGATAAAGTCTACATTTCATCAACAACATCCATGTTTCACTATTTAACATCTCTGAAATATGGCTCTATCTTAAAATTGACACTTAACCATAGTTTAATTAGCATTTTTCCCTTCTGAATGATACATAAAATGATAAAGCCTTTTACAGATAATGGTGTTTTAGAATAGATGAAATACAATAAACAATGTTAAATTTAGTAAAATTAAACTAAACACAGGTGAAGTGTGTGTTTCTGTTCACTTTATTACCTCACAATAAACTGAAATTCATGGCTTTTGATGTTTTCATTTACATGTTTGTTAAAACCTTACATTATCATATAGCAATTAATAGGTTATACATTTTTACTTTACTTTTAAAACTATCCAAATATATATACATCTCTGTATCAGTTCATATATATGTATATATTTATATAAAATCATGGCCAGGGCCAATGCCAGGAAACCTTTCCCCTATGTTTTATTCCAGAACATTCAGTTTCAGGTCATACTCTTAAGTCTTTAATACACATTGAATTGATTTTTTGTGTATGATCTAAGGATCCAATTTCATTCTTTGCATGTGGATATACGGTTTTCCCAGCCCCATTTGGTGAAGAGACTACACTTTCCCCATTATATATTCTTGCACCCTTGTCGAAAATCAGTTGACCATAATAAACGTGTGGGCTTATTTCTAGGCGCTCTATTCAATTCCATTAATCAGTATGTCTGGCTTCATGGCAGTACCATACTGTCGCAATACTGTTACTTTTTAACGTATTTTGAAATTAGAAAGAGAGAAGCCTCCAGGTTTGATCTTTCTCAGGATTCTTTTGGCTATTCAGGGTCCTTTGTGTTTCCATATGAATTTGAAGATTGATTTTTATTTTTCTATAAAAAATGCTACTTGGATTTTGATAGGGAATACATTGAATCTGAGATGACTGAGTAGTATGACCATGTTAATAAAGGCATAACTCATGTAATTGTACTTTACTTTGTTGTACTTTGTAATACTGCAATTTTATAAATTAAAGGTTGTGGCAACTCTGCATTGAGCAAGTCTACTGTCACCGTTTTTGCAACAGTATGTGCGTCTATGTTACATTTTGGTAATCCTCACAATACTTCAGACTTTCCCATTTTCATTGTATCTGTTATGGTGATCTGTGATCAGTGATCTTTGGCATTACTATTATAATTGTTTTGGGGTAGCACAAATCACACCCATATAAGACAGTGTACTTAACCAATAAATATGTGTATTCTAACTCCCCCATTAACCTGTCATTCCCCTCTCTCCCTCTCCTGAGGCTCCTTATTCTCTGAAACACAACAATATTGAAATTAGATGACTTGATAACCCTATAATGGCCTATAAGTGTTCAAGTGAGAGAGTCACATGTCTCTCACTTTAAATCAAAAGTTACAAATGATGAAGCTTAGGAAGGCATATATCCAAAGCTGAGAAACACTGAAAGCTAGGACTCTTGTGCCCAGTTAGCCAAGTTGTGAATACAAAGAAAAAGCTCCTGAAGGAAATTAAAGGTGCTACTTTAGTGAACACATGAATGAGAAGAAAGTCAAAGAGCCTTATGGCTGATACACAGAAAATTTTAGTCGTCTGCATAGATGATCAAACCAGTACAACATTCCCTTAAGCCAAAGCCTAAAGTAGAATGAGGCACTAACTCTCTTCAATTCTTTAAAGGCCAAGAGAGGTGGGAAGGCTAGAGAAGACAAATCTGAAGCTATCACATTGGTTCATGGCATTTCAGAAAAGAAGCCATCTTCATAAGATAAAGTACAAGGTGAAACAGCAAGTAGCAAGTGCTGATGAAGAAGATGGAGCAAGTTATCCAGAAGACCTAAGATCATCAACGAAGGTGGCTACACAAACCAACACATTTTCAATGTAAACAAAACAGTCTTCTCTTGGAACAAGGTGCCATCTAGGACCTTCACAACTATGGAGAAATCAATGCCTGCCTTCAAAGCTTCAAAAAACAGGTTCACTCTCTTGTGAGAGTCCAATGCAGTTGATGACTTTCAGCTGAAGCCAATACTCACTTAGTCTCAAAATCCTAGGGCCTTTCAAAATTAGGCAAAACCAACTCTGCCTGTGCTCTTTAATGAAACAACAAAGTCTGGATGACATTGCTCACAGCATGGCTTTCTGAATACTTTAAGCCCAACGTTGAGACATACTGCTCAGCAAAAAAGATTCTTTTCAAAATATTACTGCTCATTGACAGTGCACCTAGTCACACAAGAGCTCTGATGGAGATGTTCAAGATCAATGTTATTTTCATGCCTGCTAATACAATATCCATTCTGCAGCCCACAAATCAAGTAATAATTTTTACTTTTAAGTGTCATTATTTTAAAAAAATACCTTTTATAAGGCTATACCCACCATAGATAGCAATCCTTCTGACGGACTGGGGCAAAGTAAATTAAAAACCTAGAAAGTATTTATTCTAGATGACATCAAGAACATGCATGATTCATGTGAGGTCAAAATCCAACATCAACAGGGGTTTGGAAAAAGTTAATTCCAACCCTCACAGATGACTTTGAGGGGTTCAAGACTTTGGTGGAATTAAGTCACTGCAGATGTGGTGGAAACAGTAGGAAAACTAGAATTATAAATGGAGCCTGAAGTTGTGACTGAATTGGTGCAATCTCATAATAAAACTTCAACAGATGAAGAGTTGCTTCTTATGGATGAGGAAAGATAGTTTCTTAAGAAGTAATCTACTCCTGGTAAAGGTGTTATGAATATTTTTGATATGACAACAAAAGACTTAGAATATTCCATAAACTTAGTTGATAATGCAGCAGCAGGGTTGACAAGGACTAAAATTTTGAAATAAGTTCTACTGTGAATAAAATACTATCAAACAGCATCTCATGTTACAAAGAAATCTTTTGTAAAAGGAAGAGTCAATTGATATGAGAAACTTCAGTATTGTCTTATTTTAATAAACTGTCACAGCCACACCAGTCTTCAGAAAACACCATCCTGACCAATCAACCTATCATCTCCACCAGCAAAACGATGATAACTCGCTGAAGGCTCAACTTATCCTTAGCATTTTTTAGCAATACTGTATTTATCATCAAGGTGCATACATTTTTTAATGTAAACTAGTACAACCACTATAAAAAACAGCATGGAGTTTCCTTAATTGTTCAAGAGTGTATTGTTTAATATCCACACATCTAAATTTTATAATTTTCCTCCTGCTATTGATTTCTAGTTGGATTTTATTGAAGTCAGAAAAGATCTTGCTATCTTAAATGTATTCACTTGGTTTGTGACCTAACGAGTTATGTATCCTGGAGAATGTTCCATGTGCACTTAAGAAAAGTGTATACTCTGCTCTAGCTGGGTAGAATATTCTGCATATGTCTGATATGTCTGTTAGGTCCATTTGGTCTACGGTGTTGTTCAAGTTTTCTGTTTCCTTATTGATCTCTGTCTGGATGGTCTCCCCCATTATTGGAAGTGGTGAAATGAAACCTCCTACTATAATTGTGTTGCTGTCTATTTCTCCCTTCACTTCTGAAATGTCTGCTTCATGGATTAAGCGCTCTGATGTTAGCAGCATACATAATTGTTATATTTTCTTGGTGAATTAACCCTTTTATCATTATGTGATATCCAAAAACTGCCTGTTGTGACAGTTTTTGACTTAAAGACTCTTTTGTCTGATGTAAGTATGGCCACTTCTCCTCTTTTGGTTACCATTTGCAAGAAGTATCTTTCTCCATTCCTTCACTTTCATTTAGCCTATGTGTGTCCTTAAATCTAAAGTGAGTTTTTGTAGACAGCATATAGTTGTATCTTGTTTTTTTTAATGCACTCAGCTACTCTATGATTTTTTATTAGGTAATTTAATTCATTTATAATAATAGTAGTTATTCATTAGGAAGGTCTTATGATTGCCATTTAATTCACTGTTTTCTATCTGTCTTGTGACACTCAATTCCCTATTTTCTTCTCTTGCTATCTTCCTTTGTGTTTCATTATTTTGTAATGACATGCTTTGATTCCCTTCTCATTTTCTTTTGTGTATCTTTTATAGGTATTTTCTTTGTGGTTACCATGGAGTTTACATAAAGTACCTTATATTTATAGCAATCTACTTTAACTTGACAATTTAACTTTAATTGCATACAAAAACTCTACACTTTTACTTCTACCCCCTACCACACTTCATGTTACTGAAGTCATAATTTGCATCTTTTTATACTATGTATCCATTAACATATTTCTATAGTTATAGCTTTTATATATTTGCCTTTCAACTTCTATAACAGAATTAAATGTGATTTATGCATCAATGTTACAGAATTGCAGTATTCTGCATTTGTTTATATATTTACCTTTTCCAGTGAATTTTATATTTTCATATGGTTTCACGTTGCTGTTTGGCATCCTTTGCTTCATTCTTTGTCCTTACTGTCTTTAACTAGACTCTAGAATCTAAAGATCACATTTATTTTACAAATTAAACTAGCCAAAGAATATGCATCAGTGTTGTTTGGCAATTATAGGTCAGAACTGAGCTTCTATTCTAGGACTTAGGGTACAGATGGAACCGTGTTCCTAAATCAATAATGCATTTCCACTCCAAAAAACTCCACCAGTTTTAATACCTACCAGTTCCTTTGCTTAGATATGGGGGCTTAAAGAACTTCACAACACCATAGACATTGACAATTGTACCACCCTTAAGTTGATTCAGGGGTGTATATATATAATTTGTTGCTGGAACCTAAAGAAAGAGAAGACAGTGAATACATTTATAGAAAGTATTTACATTGTAGAATCATGTTATAATCATATTAGCAGCAAATCCATGTAACTATTTTATCCTTTTAAGTGTCTAAAAGAAGTTATAACCTGAAATAAGGCAATGCACACAGCTTAGCTTATCCAACTAGTTTTCCTTAGAACTTTGTTTATAAATGGTACAATTTGCACACTAGCTCATAAAGGCATAACCTATAATCTAATTAAAACATTATACTTCTTCAATAAAAACATAGCAAACAGTATATACATATAGTCCCTGACTTATGATGGTTCAACTTACAATCTTCTGACTTTAGAATGGGTCTATTAGGCAATTTAATACATTTTGTATTAATGAAATTTTTGACTTATGATGGGTACACTGGATGTAACTTCATTGTAAATCAAGGAGCATCTGTAGTGAAAAACAGCAATACATGTCAAAACTGAAGCAATAACACAAAACAAGAAAATACTTTTTTAAAATATGTACATCTTCAATGTAAAAGGTCTAAGAAAAGAGAGTTTTATTAAAGGTAAATGACTAGGCATAAAGAGATATTTTTAGAAGCCCTGAAAATGCAACTAGAACACTAGTCTTAACAATACAAGTTACGTCTCTTGTAAGTTTAGAAAACTTTTTTTTTTTAAGGACACTCTCAAGGAATCTTTTAGTAATTAAATCATCCTAGCTATCTTTAAGTTAGTATATCCCTAGCTTATTTGGTCAAGAAACTGTAGCTGGGGGACAATAAATCAAACTGTTAACAGAGAACAAATTCTAAAAAATGCAATTTAAGAGATTTTGGTTCTATTTTTTAACTAATATCTCTTTGAAACTTGTGGTACAATTTCTCTCTTCCCCTTACCCCCATGCTATTATAGAGATTTTCCGCAGGCCTAAATTTTGACTCATAACTCAAGCCAGGTTTTGAGTCATAAATGGTATAAAAAGATTTAAAATGCTAATAATGAAACCCTACCCCAAAGAATTAAAACTAACAATGCCTAAATTCTTGGGCTTACAGTATAGTAGATAAGAAATGAAAACTTATTGAGAAGTTGAAATCAGCAACTAACAAAAATTCTTGAGCTTGCAGAATATCAGATAAGAAAAGAAACAACTTGCTGAGATACTACTGAAACTCCTACTGATTTTGAGAGCAGGAAAAAACTATCTGAAATCAGTTGAAACCAAGATGGCTGACTGGAATTTGAGAACGAGTTTGCTGATATCACAGTATGAATTTCCATCACATTCATCATACTAACTCCACCTGAATTTGCACATGCAACCCATGCATTAAATGTGAAGAAATAACTATGCATGCCCAAGGACTTTCCAAGCTTCCCCTTTCATCCAACTAATGACTTACTAATCCCAGTATCTACTCTCTAAAACTTTTCTAATAAAATTACTGCCTTAAAGACAGCACAGGGAGACATATTTGAGCTCAGCTCGTGTCTCCTTAGGTGTTGACTTTCAGCTTTTCTTTTCTCAAAAATTTGATTTCACAGTATTGGCTTATAACACATCAGGTAGCGAGCTCCTTTTGTTCTATAATAATAAGAGAACCAAAAGATTATTTTTTGAAATAACTGGGAATAAGTTGGGAAAGAAAAGGGAAAGTGGTTTACAAGGACATGTTTGCATATTAACAGTGATACTAAATAAAGCCTTAAAGGGCTTTATATAAGTGGCCC
Source organism: Pan troglodytes (assembly GCF_028858775.2). Taxonomy (NCBI): domain Eukaryota; kingdom Metazoa; phylum Chordata; class Mammalia; order Primates; family Hominidae; genus Pan; species Pan troglodytes. The sequence goes on from NC_072404.2 coordinate 140,302,611, forward strand.
CAACATCAAATGGAAATAAGGATACCTATCACTTCTGAGAGTTAAAATTTTAAAATTCAAATTAAAAAATTAGTTTTTCCAAGGAGGCTTCTCAGTTTAAACAAAAGAGTAGAATTTGCTAATCTAATCAAACTTCAATATAAAGAAAGCTAGCTCATCAATGATTAAAAAAAGAATGATGGAATAATGGAAAGAGAAATAATGGAAGAGAAGCATACTGAACAGTAGGGAGAAAACATGTGCTTAGCTTACACTCAATATTCTATCTTAACATCTCATGGAGAGATGAATGGGAAAGGCCAGCAAAACTCAATGACACTAACCATTATAATCAACCAAGTAACCGCCATTTGTTAATTCATTACCAATAAACAACTTCTTGTTTGGCTTTCCATGCAAATCAGCAAGTATTTATGTGTACAACAGCTAAGATATAAACCTCATTATAAATTCATAAATTGATATTTTTTGCTTCTTAATCATTCTCTAATGAGTTGGGTTAATATTCTTACAAGTTTGGTTAATGTACCATTGAGTAAGCTCACACTTCAACAAGGTAATTAAATTTACATGATTCCCAATAAGCCCTATCTTAGTAGCCAATTTGCCTCCCTTGCTGACACAATAAAGTATTGTATTCCACAAAAAAGGACTGTAGAGGGACATCCAAATCAGTGTGAACAAATGTGTTAGCGGGAGAAATAGTGTAGTTAGTAGGAGAATGGTAAGCAAAGGCTTTCTGAAGGTGGCAACAAAATCTAAATTTTGAAGGACAAGTAACAAGGAGAAATGATAGCACATACTAGCATTATGTAATCAGGGATCTGAAAATAGTTTCACACTGCTGGTGCAAAAGGCACATGGCTAATATCTAAAGCAACAGGCATATAATATTTATGACATCCTAACAACTCCTAGGTTAATAAAACTAGCACTTACAAAAATACTTGTTGAGGATTTTTATTGCTCACTAAATAATCTAGAACAGTACTATCCAAGAGAATCTTCTATGATAATGAAAATATTCTATATCAATATTGTGGCTACTCAGGAATTTAAATATGACTAGTGCAAATCACGAACTGAATTTTTAATAGCCACACACAGCTAGTTGCTCATTATCGCACAGCACAGGCACATGTCCATGAGAAAACCATCGGCTCATGATATACTAAAGATAACTTGATAGCATTATCATTAAGTACATCACTTGATCCACATTTCACACAGACACGAACAATTTTTTTTTTTGACTGCTTAAGGGGCAGCCCATTATGGAATCAATCAGTCATGAAAATGTGAGCACTGGGTTAAATGAGATGCAATTTACAGCATATGCAGAAAGTTAACTAGCGGACAAAAATCAAGCACAGCAGACAATAAAAGCCTGAAGAGAGAAAGACACCTAGCAGCATAATTCGATTCATTCATTCCTTTATTTATTTCTGTCCTTCCTTCATTCATTCATTGATGGGCTATGTACTATACGGGGCACTAAAAATAAGTGTGAACAAAACACAAATAGACCCTGCACCAATGGAAGAACAAACCATAAAAGCGGAGAGATGTCTTAGAATTGTCTTAGAAGGTCTATTTGAAAAGATATTTAAAGAAAGAACTAATTAAATGAAGTACAGAAGTTGGGAATGAGATAAGCAACAGTGTTCCAAGCAGAGAAAACACATTCAGTATATTTGAAAATCCAGGAGGTTTGGATGGCTGGAGTGTACTGGTCAAAGGTAATGACAAGATTAGGTTGAATAAAAATATAGGGGATCGTTTATATTGGGCCTTCAGATCACATAAGTGGGCTAGTAAAGCTTTTAAATCCTGAAGACAATACAAGATCAAATGATTACCCTGAGTCACTTGAAAAGCAAACTTTCTACCACTGAAAAACAAATACTCTATTTTCTAAATTCTAAAAACACCCTGGTCCTCATAGACTACACTTTTAATACTATATTCTCGAAAAAATACACTTTTTCAGGAAAACAAGAAACTCAAAAACAGTAACTCCGTTTTCTTGATATCAACTGCAAGATCCATGCTCAGTTTAAAAATGTAGAAATGTAAAAACGAGCATCTTTTGATGAGTCAGGAAAATCAAGTCAAATAGATCTATGCCTGATTTAACTTACAATACCTAGGCTTTGTGAAAAAATATTTTTGCAAAGTTCAGTGGCTTTTTCATTTATTCCCGCCTTATTTACAGGTTCGCAGATATATCAAATATTTTAAATTAAACAATTTATAACAATTTTGGGAAATACTAATACCAGAGCTAACTCACACTTTTCAAAAAGTACATCAGTTCTTTTATTGGTAACAGTTCCCCCAAAAATATTAATTATACTAATACTCAGAATTTAGTAACTGTGTCCTACAGTCATTGTCAACTAGAAACAGTTCCTGAATTCTGTCCATTTGAAACTAAAGGTTCAAAAACATAAGTAGAACATAAACATCATATTAAACTATACCAATAAATTATTAACACCTTCTTTCCAGTTTCACTCGGCTACAAGTAGACTATCTGTAAAAATGGGAATGGGCATCTTCCTATTGCTATAAGGAAGCTATAGCTATATCTATGCTATAAAATAGTGGGAAAAAATGGTTAAAAAGAAATGTATCATAAGTATAAGAAAACTACTTAAAATTATATAATTTGTTCAATTATATAATTCAGCACATAATTGTCTGGTTAAATACAAGCTAATGTAAAAAGAAATGAATTTGCCTATGGTTTAAAACAAAAATTTAAGGATCTTCATACAGTAAAAACTTATTTTATTTTTCTTGTGTATGTATAGCTTACACAAAATATCAGCAGATATTCCAGACAACAGAATATTCAGATATTGATTACTAGGTAAAATATATAACTCTAATATAACATTATCAGCTATAAAAAAGTAAAGATTATGTTTTTCCAGTGTATTGATAATATAGCAATATCAGACTACAAAGTGGACTGAATATACATACACATGTATCTATGTGTGTGGCATATACAGGTATAGGTGTAATACTCTAAATTAAACTGAATATCATCTTACCAAAGACATTGATTCTGTAGAAAAATCTCTTAAAGATTTGACATAAACCTGAAGGAAAAAAAGAAAGAACTTATTTGTATACAGATAACCTCCAATGTGATTACATGCTTTTAGTTGTAGTAAAAGTACACACTTACTTGTAAAATATTCAAATTCACTAGGATGACATAAAGTTATGGCTTACAAATTAAAAGTGAAATGTGCAAAGTTGTCTAAGCTACAGAAACTTAAAAAAAAAAAGGCAAAGATATAAGGTCAAATGAAAATGTACTTTATTAAAATATTAGTGTTCTTACAGATTAAATCTGAAGCACAGCAATATTCAGTTCTCAGGATAGAATGTAAAAGAATGCAAACTCCTATCAGTCCAATAAAAGTGGAAAATCAGAGCTGATATTCAAAATTTTTCCTGCATAGAACCTTAGATGTTTTCAGAAAGAAAAAAATAAATAAGGAAGTGCTTCAGTGATCACTCTAACTGCAAATTTTACCCATCTCCAGCCTAATTCATTAATTTTAATATCAAGCAGAGCCACCACCAGTGCTTATAGTACCTTTGTGCATACTAGAAAAAAACAGGCAGATGTTGGCCTGCAGGCTTTTGGCTTAGCCCAATTCTACCTAATAGCCTTGACTAAAAAGGCAGTTTTCAAGTGTGTGTGTGGAAGGTAGGGTGTTAAAAGAGGAAAGGAGAGGAAGGCCATCTTCACAACCAATAAAGTAGGAGAAGGAAAAAATCAGTTTTACCTAAAGAGGGGTAGTTGATTAATTTAAAGTGAAATCACGTAGAACAAAGTGCCTGATGGTATAATCACAAAGAATATCCAGTCTAGAATGTCTGTGCGGTTTTGTAAGTTTCATTAATAAGTATTTATTAAATATAAAGGAATTCCCTTTTCTATCTTGTCATTCAAAAAATAAAACCAAGAAAAAAAAACTTCTATTTTTTAAACTTAAAATATTCAATTAAAATAATTTAGTCAGACCAAGTAGTTTATCTGCAGATTTACAGAAATACTTTCAATCCCATCACTTTAGCTCATTAAATCTGCAATATAATTAGAGAATAAAAGCTGCATACTTACATAAACAGTTGATTTGAGGTCTTCAAATGCTTTCAAAAATATGCAAGGTTTACCATCTCTGCTTGTAGATGAAGAAGCTAAAAAAACAATAAATCTAGCCACTGCAATGGTGTCCTACATAGAAAAAAAAAAGTTTTTGAATCAATCACCAAAATACGTATAATTTGGAATGTCATATAAATCCTTACTTATATTATGTTTAGAATAAAAATTACCTCTATAAAGTAGAAAACTGGTTAACCTAAACTTGTTTAACACTTGCCGAATACATTATTTAGACTACCACTTCCTCTAAAACATCTTCAACATCTACAGCTACAATATAGCCACAGATGACAATAACGTCCCACTTCATGGACCAGGAAAATGCTAAATCACTAAGAAAGTTTTATGTAGTGAAACTCAGATGTTCCAATAGTAATAAGGATGGAATTTAAATGAAACTAAATCTCAAAGTTGAGAAACTACATTGAGAAAGGCATGACAGTGCAAAAACTCCACATATTACGAAACTAATATATGTGCATACAAATACAGGGCATGGACATAATAAGAAATTTCCATTTATATACTAATAAGAACAAAGATATTTTCTTTCTACTTAGGTTTGTAACAGTAGTAAGAAGCCATTCTCCATTTATCCCTTCCTCTCTCATTCTTTAAATTTCCTTTTCTTATTTTCCAAATACTAAAACAGAAATACTAAAAGAGTTTTGCCTTGCTGCATATATATTTTTCATTGTCTTACTCCCTTAATTTTAACAACGAAACCTTAACATACACCAAAATGTCTGGGCTTTTGGTCATCTTCCTTCAATAATTTAAAACTCTATCAAGTGGAAGTCTTCTGCATTACCACAGTGTGCTCTGCACATACAAGGGCCTGGTGTCGATTCCCACAATCCTCTATTCAGATTTAACAATTGGACTGAGAGCATATTGAAGATAGTTGTCATTTCTAATTCTGCTCTGTATTTACAGGACTTGGCACAAAGCAGGCCCTCCCAAAACAAACTGTCTATGAATCAAACGAAAGACCTTATGTTGCCTTTTCTAAAAATCTCTTGCCCTAACCAGGTATTGTAGCTCTGCAATTCCTGCGTTTTTTCCTTCACATGAGATTGCAAACATAACTGAGTGTATGCTGATAATGCCAAATTATCACAACTCTTCATAGTTAAATGGGAGAAAATTTTTCTTCTTACTGAAGATTTTATATCTCTCTGAAACCTTTTATGCAGTTTAAAAAAATAAAATGAACATGTTTCTGGAATAAAAATAACAACTGAGTTACCTTTTTTCAGTTTTACAAACTGAAGTATACACTCTGTTTTCAAGTGACCTCAAACCAATACATTCTGATTAAATGAAAACTTGAGATTTTAGTCAAAGATTTAAAGTTGTTTATCAAACTAACACCGGAAGATAAACAGAAGTAGGGAAGCCAACAGTTTATCAGTTCTAAATTATCCAAGTAGAAAAAAAACCTACCTCTTGTTATCCTCTGTTCCACTTAAAAATGTTTTCAAAAGTAAATATTATACACCAAATGCAAATGTTGGAGTACAGATGACCATTTTTTTTCTATTTTCCTGTAGATTCTAAACTTTTTAAAAAGACTATGTATGTATTTCTTTTATCATGAAGAAAAATTTTGAAAAGAATAAATGACTAAAAGCTGGACATCAGCATTCATAAGAAAAATTTTTCTGAATTTAACAGTAGCTACACACAATTCAGTAAAAAGTTACAACCCTTCCTCTGGCATATATTCAACAGCATGGAAATAACAATCACAGTCTTTTTTAATTAAAATGCATTTACTATATTCATAAACATGGATTTATATTTGAATATACATATAAAAACTGCATTGAAGGCCCTTCAGTGATCTCATCCCAAGCAACTCTGCCTGTTTTATTTCCACATACTTCCCATTTCAATATTAGACAAATTGGATCCTCTTATAAGTATAGTGTTTTTCCACATATATTCTTTATTTATTTTGAGCCACTGCTACAAATAAATGACATGTTTCCCATCTGTACATATCTGACCTAATCTATATTTCAAAGTCTAGCCTTCTTCTTCCTGGTAGAATCTATCACAGATTCTCTCTCAGAAACAAGTAATTCTACCTTCCTCTAAACTCTCCTATAGAGCGTTTTAGCATTTTTCACTTTGTATGTTATTTACAAACTTTTCTTAATGCCTTTAAAGCCCTTAAAGTCCTGTAAGTTCCTTGGACTGAAAGTAATGGAGATCATTCCAAGATGGCCGAATAGGAACAGCTCCACTCTACAGCTCCCAGTGTGAGCCACGCAGAAGACAGGTGATTTCTATATTTCCAACTGAGGTACTGGGGTCATCTCATTAGGACTTGTTGGACAGTGGGTGCAGCCCACGGAGTGTGAGCTGAAGCAGGGCAGGGCATCGCCTCACTGGGGAAGCGCAAGGGGTCGGGGAATTCCCTTTCCTAGCCAAGGGAAGCCATGACGGTCGGTACCAGGAATATCGGGACACTCCTGCCATAATACTGTGCTTTTCCAATGGTCTTAGCAAACTGCACACCAGGAGATTATATCCCATGCCTGGCTCATCAGGTCCCATGCCCACAGAGTTTTGCTCATTGCTGGCACGGCAGTCTGAGATTGAACTGTGAGGCTGCAGCGAGGCTGGGGGAGGGGCTTCTGCCATTGCTGAGGCTTGACTAGGTAAACAAAGCGGCTGGGAAGCTTGAACTGGGTGGAGCCCACTGCAGCTCAAGGATGCCTGCCTGCCTCTGTAGATTCCACCTCTGGGGGCAGGGCATAGCTGAACAAAAGGCAGCAGAAACTTCTGCAGACTTAAACGTCCCCATCTGACAGCTTTGAAGAGAGCAGTGGTTCCCCCAGCATGGAGTTTGAGATCTGAGAATGGACAGATTGCCTCCTCAAGTGGGTCCCTGACCCCTGAGTAGACTAACTGGGAGACACCTTCCAGTAGGGGCCAACTGACACCTCACACAGCTGGGTGCCCCTCTGAGACGAAGCTTCCAGAGGAAGGATCAGGCAGCAACATTTGCTGTTCTGCAATATTTGCTGTTCTGCAGCCTCTGCTGGTGATACCCAGGCAAACAGGGTCTGGAGTTGACCTGCAGCAAACTCCAACAGACCTGCAGCTGAGGGTCCTGACTGTAAGAAGGAAAACAAACAAACAGAAAGGAATAGCATCAACATCAACAAAAAGGACATCCACACCAAAAACCCATCTGTAGGTCACCATCATCAAAGACCAAAGGTAGATAAAACCACAAAGGTCAGGAGAAACCAGAGCAGAAAAGCTGAAAATTCTAAAAATCAGAGCACCTCTTCTCCTCCAAAGGATCACAGCTCCTCGCCAGCAATGGAACAAAGCTGGACAGAGAATAACTTTGATGAGTTGGCAGAAGTAGGCTTCAGAAGATCAGTAATAATAAACTTCTCCAAGTTAAAGGAGGATGTTTGAACCCATCGCACATAAGCCAAAAACCTTGAAAACAGATTAGATGAATGGCTAACTAGAATAAATAGAGAAGACCTTAAATGACCTGATGAAGTGGAAAACCATGGCACAAGAATTACATGATGCATGCACAAGCTTCAGTAGTTGATTGGATCAAGTGGAAGAAAGGGTATCAGTGACTGAAGATCAAATGAATGAAATGAACTGAGAAGAGAAGTTTACAGAAAAAAGAGTAAAAAGAAATGAACAAAGCCTCCAAGAAATATGGGACTATGAGAAAAGACCAAATCTACATTTGATTGGTGTACCTAAAAGTGATGGGGAGAATAGATCCAAATTGGAAAACACTCTCCAGGATATTATCCAGGAGAACTTCTCCAATCTAGCAAGGCAGGCCAACATTGAAATTCAGGAAATACAGAGAACGCCACAAAGATGCTCCTCAAGAAGAGCAACCTAAAGACACATAATTGTCAGATTCACCAAGGCTGAAATGAAGGAAAAAATGTTAAAGGCAGCCAGAGAAAAAGGTCAGGTTACCCACAAAGGGAAGCCCATCAGACTAATAGTGGATCTCTCAGGAGAAACTCTACAAGCCAGAAGAGAGTTGGGGCCAATATTCAACATTCTTAAAAAAAGAATTTTCAACCCAGAATTTCATATCCAGCAAAACTAAGCTTCATAAGTGAAGGAGAAATAAAATCCTTTACAGACAAGCAAATGCTGAAAGATTTTGTCACCACCAGACCTGCCTTACAAGAGCTCCCGAAGGAAGCACTAAACATGGAAAGGAACAATTGGTACCAGCCAATGCAAAAACATGCCAAATTGTAAAGACCATTGAGGCTAGGAAGAAACTGCATCAACTAATGAGCAAAATAACCAGCTAACATCATAATGGCAGGATCAAATTCACATATAACAATATTAACTTTAAATGTAAATGGGCTAAATGCTCCAATTAAAAGACACAGACTGGCAAATTGGATAAATTGTCAAGACCCCTCAGTGTGTTGTGTTCAGGAGACCCATCTCACATGCAGAGACACACATAGGCTCAAATTAAAGGGATGGAGGAAGATCTACCAAACAAATGGAAACAAAAAAAAGCAGGAGTTGCAATCCTAGTCTCTGATAAAACAGACTTTAAACCAACAAAGATCAGAAGAGACACAGAAGGCCATTAAGTAATGGTAAAGGGATCAATTCCACAAGAAGAGCTAACTATCCTAAATATATATGCACCCAATACAGGAATGCCGAGATTCATAAAGCAAGTCCTTAGAGACCTACAAAGAGACTTAGACTCCCACACAATAATAATGGGAGACTTTAACACCCCACTGTCAACATTAGACAGATCAAAGAGATAGAAAGTTAACAAGGATATCCAGGACTTGAACTCAGCTCTGCACCAAGCGGACCTAATAGACATCTACAGAACTCTCCACTCCAAATCAACAGAATATACATTCTTCTCAGCACCACATCGCACTTATTCCAAAATTGACCATAGTTGGAAGTAAAGCACTCCTCAGCAAATATAAAAGAACAGAAATTATAACAAACTGTCTTTCAGACCACAGTGTAATCAAATTAGAACTCAGGATTAAGAAACTTGCTCAAAACTGCACAACTACATGGAAACTGAACAACCTGCTCCTGAATGGACTACTGGGTACATAACAAAATGAAGGCAGAAATAAAGATGTTCTTTGAAACCAATGAGAACAAACACACAACATACCAGAATCTCTGGGACACATTTAAAGCAGTGTGTAGAGGGAAATTTATAGCACTAAATACCCACAAGAGAAAGCAAGAAAGATCTAAAATGGACACCCTAACATCACAATTAAAAGAACTGGAGAAGCAAGAGCAAACAAATTCAAAAGCTAGCAGAAGGCAAGAAAAAACTAAGATCAGAGCAGAACTGAAGGAGATAGAGACACAAAAAACCCTTCAAAAAATCAATGAATCCAGGAGCTAGTTTTTTGAAAAGATCAACAAAATTGATAGACTGCTAGCAAGACTAATAAAGAAGAAAAGAATCAAACAAATGCAATAAAAAATGATAAAGGGGATATCACCACTGATTCCACAGAAATACAAACTGCCATCAGAGAATACCATGAACACTTCTACGCAAATAAACTAGAAACTGTAGAAGAAATGGATAAATTACTAGACACACACCCTCCCAAGACTAAACCAGGAAGAAGTTGAATCCCTGAATAGACCAATAACAGGTACTGAAATTAAGGCAATAATTAATAGCCTAACAACCAAAAAAAGTCCAGGACCAGACGGATCCACAGCCGAATTCTACCAGAGGTACAAAGAGGAGCTGGTACCATTCCTTCTGAAACTATTCCAATCAACAGAAAAAGAGGGAATCCTCCCTAACTTATTTTATGAGGTCAGCATTATCCTTGTAACAAAGCCTGGCAGAGACACAACAAAAAAAGAGAATTTTAGACCAATATCCCTGATGAACATCAGTGCGAAAATCCTCAATAAAATACTGGCAAACCAAATCCAGCAGCAGAATCAAGTTGGCTTCATCCCTGGGATCCAAGGCTGGTTCAACATACACAAATCAATAAACGTAATCCATCATATAAACAGAAACAAAGACAAAAACCACATGATTATCTCAACAGATGCAGAAAAGGCCTTCAACAAAATTCGACAGCCCTTCATGCTAAAAACTCTCAATAAACTAGGTATTGATGGGATGTATCTCAAAATAATAAGAGCTATTTATGACAAACCCACAGCCAATATCATACTGAATGGGCAAAAACTGGAAGCATTCTCTTTGAAAACTGGCATAAGACAGGGATGCCCTCTCTCACCACTCCCAGTCAACATAGTGTTGGAAGTTCTGGCCAGGGCAATCAGGCAGGAGAAAGAAATAAAGGGTATTCAAGTAGAAAAACAGGAAGTCAAATTGTCCCTGTTTGCAGATGACATGATTGTATGTTTAGAAAACCCCATCGTCTAAGCTCAAAATCTCCTTAAGCTAATAAGCAACTTCAGCAAAGTCTCCGGATACAAAATCAATGTGCAAAAATCACAAGCATTCCTATATACCAATAACAGACAAACAGCCAAATCATGAGTGAACTCCCATTCACAATTGCTTCAAAGAGAATAAAATACGTAGGAATCCAACTTACAAGGGATGTGAAGGACCTCTTCAAGGAGAACTACAAACCACTGCTCGATAAAATAAAAGAGGACACAAACAAATGGAAGAACATTCCACGCTCATGGATAGAAAGAATCAGTATCATGAAAATGGCCATACTGCCCAAGGTAATTTATAGATTCAATGCCATCCCTATCAAGCTACCAATGACTTTCTTCACAGAATTGGAAGTTCATATGGAACCAAAAAAGAGCCCTCATTGCCAAGACAATCCTAAGCAAAAAGAACAAAGCTGGACGCATCACACTACCTGACTCCAAACTATACTACAAGGCTACAGTAACCAAAACAGCATGGTACTGGTACCAAAACAGAGATATAGACCAATGGAACAGAACAGAGCCCTCAGAAATAATACCACACATCTACAACCATCTGATCTTTGACAAACCTGACAATAACAAGAAATGGAGAAAGGATTCCCTATTCAATAAATGGTGCTGGGAAAACTGGCTAGCCATGTGTAGAAAGCAGAAACTGGATCCCTTCCTTACACCTTATAAAAAATTAATTCAAGATGGATTAAAGACTTAAACGTTAGACCTAAAACCATAAAAAAAAAACCCTAGAAGAAAACCTAGGCAATATGATTCAGGACACAGGCATGGGCAAGAACTTCATGACTAAAACACCAAAAGCAATGGCAACAAAAGCCAAAATTGACAAATGGGATCTAATTAAACTAAAGAGCTTCTGCACAGCAAAAGAAACTACCATCAGAGTCAATAGGCAACCTACAGAATGGGAGAATATTTTTGCAATCTACTCATCTGACAAAGGGCTAATATCCAGAATCTACATGGAACTTAAACAAATTTACAAGAAAAAAATCAAACAACCCCATCAAAAAGTGGGTGAAGGATATGAACTGACATTTGTCAAAAGAAGACATTTATGCAGCCAACAGACACATGAAGAAATGCTCATTATCACTGGCCATCAGAGAAATGCAAATAAAAACCACAATGAGATACCATCTCACACCAGTTAGAATGGCAATCATTAAAAAGCCAGGAAACAACAGGTGCTGGAGAGGATGTGGAGAAATAGGAACACTTTTACACTGTTGGTGGGACTGTAAACTAGTTCAACCATTGTGGAAGACACTGTCGTGATTCCTCAAAGATCTAGAACTAGAAAACACCATTTGACCCAGCCATCCCATTACTGGGTATATAGCCAAAGGATTATAAATCATGCTACTATAAAGACACAGGCACACATATGTTTAGTGCGCCACTATTCACCATAGCAAAGACTTGGAAGCAACCCAAATGTCCAACAATGATAGACTGGATTAAGAAAATGTGGCACATATACACCATGGAATACTATGCAACCATAAAAAATGATAAGTTCATGTCCTTTCTAAGGACATGGATGAAGCTGGAAACCATCATTCTGAGGAAACTATTGCAAGGACAGAAAACCAATCACCACATGTTCTCACCCATAGGTGGGAACTGAACAATGAGAACACTTGGACACAGGGTGGGGAACATCACACACCGGGGCCTGTCGTAGGGTGGGGGGAGGGGGGAGGGATAGCATTAGGAGAAATACCTAATGTAAATGACAAGTTAATGGGTGCAGCACACCAACGTGGCACATGTATACATATGTAACAAAACTGCACGGTGTGCACATGTACCCTAGAACTTAAAAGTATAATAAAAAATAAAAAATAAAATAAAATAATGTCTTATTCATGTGTATATTTCATATAAATGGCTGCCAGAGGCTTCTGTTCATAGTGTTCAACAAATATCTGGTGAATTAATGAATTAACACTGGCAAAAACTGAAGTACAGAACTAAACAAAGAGGGAAAAAATAAATGGCTCTTAGGATCCAGTTTCCATGAACTTATGAATCATAATGGCTTTTAAAACATTCAAGTACACAGAGGATAAGAAAAATATATAACAGGTAATAGTAGTTTGTATAAACACTCATTAGATCGAATTGAAAATGAGATTTTATATGGGGTGTTCTAAGCTTCTGAGAAGAGCATACTGAAGCCATTCAAACAAGAATTGGAATTACCTAGATCTGTGCCAAGAGTATATTCTGACATACCGCAGATGTTTAACTCAATTGGGTGAAAAAAGTTAGGAGACCAGCCTGGAGAAAAAATACTATGCTACAAAAAGTGAGAAGGCTTTATCAATGCATATACGAGTTATAAAACTAAAAACACATTTGGAATCACTGAAATCTTTAAACTAATTTAAGATACTTCAGTATTAGCAAATGGGTCATTTCCCTTTTGTGTCTGTACTACCTGTCATCCCTGTCACATTGCCTTACAAAGAGTGAGCTCCCTTGTCATTAAACAATTCCCTGTTTAGTATAGCCAAATAGAATATTTACTGCAAACCAGTCTCAGAGAAGAAAAATGAAGTCAGTAAAGGTCTTCTTAACAACAAGAAGTGTTCTTCAAAAAATCAACAATTAACTTAACTGCTTCACCCCCCACAAAATTAAGGCCACATACTGTATGATTCTACCTAAAAGACTGGAGGTTGCCAGAAGTTAGGGAAAGGGAAGGATGAATAGGCAGAGCACAGAGGATTTTTAGGGCAGTGGAAAATACTCTATAAGGTACTATAATGATAGATATATGTCAAAATACATTTTTCAAAACTCATAGAATGTACAACACCAAGAGTAAACCCTAATGTAAACCATGGACTCTGAGTGATAATGATGTCATTGCAGGTTCACCAACTGTAATACCACTTTGGTGAGGGAACACTGATAGCAGAAGAGGCTATGCATAACTGCAGGTAGAGACTGTGAGGGAAATCTCTCTAACTTTCTCTCAATTTTGCTGTGAACCTAAAACTTCTTTTAAAAAGTATTTTTTAAAAAACCAAAGCTTTAAACATGTATTTTAAAAAGTATATCAGATTATTTATTTGCATATTAACAAATATGGTTTTTATATGTTAGTACCTCCTAATAAAGGAAACAGTCAGTGGTGAAATAAGCAAATCAACAGGCAAATAATAGCATAAACTACAAGACTTGTGTATTAGTTTGCTAATTTTTAACAAATAATACCTCAGAAATTCTCAAGTCATTACACTTAGTGGGCAAGAAAAGGGCATTGAAAATATAAAATAACAATAATCCAAAATGAAAAACACTTATTTGACTTTAACAAGCATTAAATAATTTTCCTATATTGACCTTACAAATCTTGTTAGGTTACCATATTTTAAAACATTTTTCAAGAGTAAGGGTACAGGCAGAAACCAGGGACCTGACGGCATTGATAGTGTAGTGATTGACAGAAAATGTTTCTCTATAAAAATGTATTTCATGAGCATTTGCATGTACTGGGTTGAGTAATACCAAGGTCATAATTGGAAGTAATGTATGTGAATAATATTAGCATTAAAAACCAAAATTCTTAAATTGCCTACAAATCACTGTACGATTTGACCCCTACCCACCTCATCAGCCACATCAGCCACATATTGTGTGACTCACTCTGGTATTCTGTCTTCTCAAAATTCATTAAATATTCCAAGATGCTTGCTCAAGGCCTCTGTATATGCTATTCTCTCTTTGTAATCTATAACCCAAGTATCCCTATGATCATTTTTCCATTACTCTTCTCATTCTACTATTCAATATTCATAGTTACATATCATATCTGGATAAAATAATTATGTAATAATTGTTTAATTATTCTCCAGGGGACACTATGCTCTATGAGGGCAAGGTCCATGACGATCTTATTCACTGCTATATCTCCAGCATCTATCATAGAATACAAAAACATTTAACAAATGTTTGGACAACTAAATAAATAATCAAAGATATTAATATTCATACATATGTAGATAGTATACCTTCACGAATCTTAAAATAAACTGTACAACTACTACAAAACTTACTTCATAGACTGTTAGCATTTTAGAACTTAAAAGGACCTTAGAGACCATGTAATCAAACATCTTCATTTTTCAGATAAGAAAATAAGGGCCAGGGAGAATAAATAAATGATCTAAGGTCACATACAGTTAATTAGCTATGAACCAAGACAAGAAGCCAAATCTCCTGACTTTCAAGACAGGCACCACTCTAATTCCTCTTTCAGAACTAACTCTTAACAGGGATACAGGGAGAAAAAAGGTATTAATAAGTGTCTTTATTTTTGACAGTTTTGGGGTAATTTTTTTTAACTTTCAGAATACTCTGGAAAAGTCTTTCCTCATATTTCATGTCCACATATTAAATGTTAAAACTGACTTTAAAATATGAAAACTAAAACAAAAAATGTCTCATACAGAGGAAGGCTTAATTACAGCATGTGTATTTCTGCAAAATATATCACATTAGTCTACCAAAGCAAGGATTAAAATCTTCTTAAAATTCATTTTAGTGTTTTAGGATTATTGTATTCAAATACAACGCTACCCTTTTAAGCAAACAAGCAAATGGCAAAGAAGGGTTTAAGAATCAAATTGGAGAAAACTCATTCCTTTAAGCAAAAAGTTTTACCTTTGGGTTGGAACAATCTTCAACCTTGATACTTTAATAAATGGGTATATTAGACCCTCAAATAATCAGCATTTCTGGGTTTTAAATCCAGAAATAATTTAAAGTAAATGTGACCTCAGTCTTCACATCATTATATTTTAAAAGCAAGAAACCTTGACTCACCATTATTAACAACCTCTGTTATCTGACAGGTACTAATTAACTAGTGTAGTTCTATTCTATTTTAATGAATACCTATTTAAAATGTATTTCAATAGCAGAAAACACTTCACATGTCAGGTAAAACACTAATACCTAATGTAATGTACATGTTTTGTAGATGTACTATACATGTTTTGTTAATTCATATCATAACCCTTTTATACTGTTTCTCAAATAAACATTTAATATAAAAATCTTAAAGGATAAAGGTGAAATATATTTAAAATATAAACAAATTGATCTTTGATATTTGATAGCATGTATTTATTTTTAAAACACATCTCTAAAATATCCGAGATATATTAGGTAAAAATAAAGCAAACTTGCAAAAAACAGATAGTTACTTGGTGAAAAATATGCACATACAGGCTTATCCACGCCCACAGACACACACAAAAGCATGTGCACATATATATACACACATATAAAAAACCTGGAAGGGTACTAAAAAAAGCATAGCAGTGTTTTTTACCTGAAGAATGGGACTAGGAAATGGCAGGGGATTCAGTGGGAATGAGGGAACTTTTGCTTTTCAGTTTATAGCCTGCCATACTGTCTGAATGTTTTTAAATCATGACTACACAAAAACAACAAAATCTTCTCAGACAAATATTTGCAAGACTGTCAAGTCCATAATACTACCATGAGGTAAGAAAAAAAAGGTGTGGAGATAGAGTGGTTTCTCTACTTATTCTAAGTCCTTTAACAAATGTTAGCCTTAGAGGGTTATCTTCATAATAAAAGTGCTTATCACCATCATCACAGAGGGCTAACAGTTAATACTTAAATGAAAAACATATACGAAGACACTTTGCAATCTGTAAGATGTCATACAAATATAATATTATTAGTAAAATTTTAATTCTGAAAAAAACTGGTTAAATGTTAAAAATTGGCTATAATAAACGTTTGAAAAAGAAACAGTGGTTTTTACTATCTAATGGCTCTTTAAATATAGACCTTACTTGCTACTGAACTATGTAAAATAAACAAAGGATAGGAAAAGAAACAGAAAAATAAGTTCTTTAATCTCCTTACCTCACAAGAAATTAGAATTTGCATCTCTTTACATCATACCTCAAAACACCTAAAATGTTAACTAGAAAAACCCTTTAAGTTATGAATTCCCAACAAACAAACACACATAGGTGTGTAACACAGGTACACAATCAGACACACCCTAAGAGTAATGAGAAAAAGCATAACACATTGATACACTCAAATACATTTTTAAATGTATTCATACAAATATAATGTACACACACCTCTCTCAGAGCAACTCTACCTACATCTACCCCAACACTATTTTCTGTATTATGTTAAAACAAATGTTTCAAAAATTCTTTAGTGAATGAGATTTTGTATTCATATTAGCACCTGACATTTATTTAACATTCATAAATGCAAAATTTTTATAAGATACCAACACTGAATTCTTAATAATTTAGAAATGTCATCTCAAATATTAATAATTTTAACTAAGCTGAAATAAAGTCTTGCCTTCAAGAGGAAGAATAATACAAATAACAGTAATGACAGCAGACCTTTACTGGGGCCACCAACTAATAAAAGCACCTTATCAAAATAGATATTTACAAAGGGATTCATTTGGAGCAATTAATTCCTATCTGACATCGCCTCAAGCAGGCATGATTGTGTGTATATGCACTCACGCTTTTTTCTATTTTATTTCCTAGTATCCTTCCCTGATGACTGTCAAGAGTCTTCTTTGTAGTATATTTGTCTCTAGAATTTTTGTGCCACATCGACTAGATTAGAACTATATTTCAATCAATATTTTAAAAATGTTATCAGCAATCAATCTCAGAGAAATGGTCCGATGATTTGTTCTATGAGCTTTAGGACATGAACTGTATGGCAAATGCATTACTTCCCTAAATTCTAAAGCAAGATTTTAAGATATACCGCTGATTAGTAACAGCATTGCGCATGGAAAACTAACACGACACTGATTTTCCTTTTCTTTGTTCAAAGTAGAAGTGAGAAAAAAATTAACTGATTTAACAGTTCTTCACAGCAACTTGAGCAAAAAAGATAAAATCTGAGTTTGACAATGTATCACAAAATTCTTGTAACAAGGAAATAAAAGCAGATGTTCTAACAGCTTGCTTGAAATGGATCTTTATTCCAGACCCCACAGGTTTTACAAAAATGGTACCATTTCTCAAGGGCACTGAATTATTTAAACCACCACAATTTCTGCAACTACTGTATGTCATAGCTATTCAGAATTCTCAGCTAATCCAAAACCGTTACTTTATATTTGATTAAATTTGAATCTGGCAACATTCAATGTTACTCAAGGGCCAATAATTAACTGAAGAAAAGCAGAGATTAGAAGCTAAACTACTGGGCTCAGGGTTCAGATGTCCTCCCTCTACTCTCTTCTTCCTCACTGAGGCTGTATCTAATTACAATAATAGTAATGACAATAATAATAGTTGCTATGTACTGAGTTCCCACTATGTGCTAGTAGTGGCTATATTCTGTCTTGAGTTCTTTCAACAATCCAGAAAAGCAGATATCATTACCTCCATCTTTAAAATTGGGGGGAAAAAAAAACTCAGTGGAATTAAGGGTTTTACTCCAAGTCACACCTGCTGGGTTTTAGATACCCTGAGCCTCCCCTTGCCATAAATGAAACATATACTCACACTGCAGAACCTTTGTACTTGCTAAGACTGTTCTAGAACACTCTTACTTTAAATATCTGAAGGATCACTTCACATCACTTCTTTGAAGTCTCTTATCAAATGTTACTTGACAGTCTTTTCTTCACCACCAGATAAATATATACCTTCCCTCCCCTTCTCACGTTTACAGTTCTGCCTTACATTCTCCATAGCACTGTTCCAACTAGAAAAGGTATATATTTACTTTTTTTGGTTTATTGTCTTTCTTCCTTAGAACGTATGCTGCATAAGGACAACTTTGTTTGGCTCATCGGTGTCTAGGAATAGGGCCTGGCTCCTCATAGGTATTCAATATATTGTTTAATAAATGTGTGAATGGCTTAATGAATACATGCAAATTCTCTTATTTCCTTTAGGAAGCACAGATGTATTCAGAGTAATATTTCAAATACAAAAGACTAGCAAGGTATACTGCAGAGGCTCCAGTTCCAGAAAGCCAACAGATGGCCACAGCCTCAAAAGATAAGATACTCCCCAGAATGCCAGGACCACTGTATTAGTCCATTTTCAAGCTGCTAAGACATACCCGACACTGGGCAATTTACAATAGAAAGAGGTTTATTGGCCTTACAGTTCCACATAGCTGGGGAGGCCTCATAATCAAGGCGGAAGGCAAGGAAGAGCAAGTCACATCTCATGTGGATGGCAGTAGGCAAAGAGAGAGCTTGTGCAGAAAAACTCTCGTTTTTAAAATCATCTGATCCCGTGAAACTCCTTCACTATCATGAGAACAGCCAAGGAAAGACCCGCCTCCATAATTCAATCACCTCCCACCAGGTTCCTCCCATGACACATGGGAATTGTGGGAGTTACAATTCAAGATGAGATGTGGGTGGGGACACAGCCAAACCATATCAACAACCATCAGTATTGTATTTCTTCTTTGAGGATACACTAAATCAAATCACCTATTTTTTTAATTGAATTGCTTATCTTTTTGTTGTTGAATTTAAGAAGTCCTTTATATAATCCTGGATGGCAAATCCTCATTAGATATATGATTTGCAAATATTTTCTCCCACTCTATACACTGTCTTTTCATGTTCATGATAATGTCCTTTGATGCATAAAATTTTTACATTTTTATGAAGCTTAATTTATCAATTTTTCCTTCATTGCTCATCCCTTTCGTAACATATCTAACAATCCATTGCCAAATCCAAGCTCATGAAGATTTGCCTCTGTATCTCTGAAGGATTTTATGGATTTAGCTCTTATATATAGACGCTTAATCCATTTTAGTTAAATTTTGTATATAATGTAAGGTAAGAATCTAATTTCATTCTTTTGTATGTGGAAATCCAGTTGTCTCATTATTATTTGTTGAAAAGACAAATGGTCATTCTTAAATGGAGATAGTTTTACTCCTTCCCTTCTAATTTGAATGTCTTTTATTTCTTCTCCTTATTTAACTGTTTTTGCAATTGACTGAACATGTGATCCTTGTCAAAAAATTACTTAGCCATAGAAGTATGGGTTTTCTGTAATCCCAGCACTTTGGGAGGCCGAGGTGGGTGGATCACGAGGTCAGGAGATCAAGACCATCCTGGCTAACACGGTGAAACCCCGTCTCTACTAAAAATACAAAAAATTAGCAAGACATGGTGGCACGCGTCTGTAGTCCCAGCTACTCGGGAGGCTGAGGCAGGAGAACTGCTTGAACCCAGGAGGCAGAGGTTGCAGTGAGCCAAGATCCTGCCACTGCATTCCAGCCTGGGTGACAGAACGAGACTCTGTCTCAGAAAAAAAAAAAAAAAAAAAGAGTATGGGTTTATTTCTGGACTCAATTGTACTCCATTGATCTCTGTCTATCCTTATGCCAGTACCACTGTTTTGATTACTGTAGCTGTGTGATAAGTTTTGAAACTGGGAAGCCTGAGTACTCAGACTTTGTTGTTCTTTTTTAAGGTTGTTTTCGCAATTTGAAGCCCCTTGAAATTCCATACAAATTTGGGGATTGGTCTTTACATTTCTGCAGCAAAGTTTTATAATTCTGATGGGGACTGTCTTGAATCTGTAGCTCATTTTAGGTAGTATTGACAGCTTAACTTATCAAGTCTTTCTACACAAGTTTCTGCTATGTACAAGGCACTAACCACAGAAAGTACCAAAAAAAGAAAAAAGAATAAAAGCCCTTCTTCTGACATATAGTTAGCCCTGTATCTGCAAGTTTTGCATCTGCAAATTCAACCAATTCAGACTGCAAAATATTCAGAAAAAAAGTTTTTTAAAAAATTATACTACAACAATAAATAATAATACAAATTTAAAAATACATAGTCTAGCTATTTAGATAGCATGGACATTGCATTAGGCATTATAAATAATCTAGAGATGACTTAATGTCAATGGTAGGGAGAATACACATGGGTTATATGCAAATATTTTGCCATTTTATATAAGACTTGAGCATCCACAAATTTTTATATCCATAGGGGGCTCCTGGAACTAATCTCATGCATATACAGAGAAACAATTGTAACTCAATTTTCTACAAGTATCTGTTACTTAATAAATGTATTTATATTTAATTTATTCAGAAAATTAATTTATTTCTCATAACTCCCCTTATGCTCTACCACCTTAACTTGCTTTTTCTCCAGACCACATTTCTACCTCATATTACTTTATGTAATTATTCACTGCATTTCCTCATTCCCCTAAAATGTAAATTCAATAAGGCAAGAACTAAGTTTTGTTCACAGCTTATAACCCCAGTACCTAGAACAGTGTCTGATATATACTTAGTAGTCAGTAGTTGTAGAATTTTGTAGTTTGTTTCCCATTTACTGCTCCAGACTGTTCTAACCAACCACAGGCTTCAGATGAGATCTACTTTTGTCCCTAAGTGTTACAAAGTAGCCCTTCCTAGCTTACATGATTACTTGAGGGCTATATGGAGAAAGAATTCTCCCTATGTAAGAACAACACCTAGGTAACAAATACAGCTATGTAACAAGTACATCTATGTAACATGTTAAAAGCCAAGTTTTAAGACAGTTAAGCTGCTAAGATGTTTAAGTCACATAAGTGAAACTAGAAGCAGTTAGCTACTGCAATGGTCTAGATATGAGAGTAAAGGGCTATGAAGTAGAATAGAAGAAATGGGAGGGAAAGGGAAGGGATATTTGGGAAAAACTTTGCTAGAGGAAAGACTGATTTTTCATTCTATAGATTTTCGTACTACTATTAATGTACTACCTGTCAGAAATCATTTATATGTATGTGTGTGTATGTATGTACATACACACATATATATATATGAAGTCACATATTTATATATTACAGGGAAAAAGATAAGTAGAAATAGTTTGCTTATACTATATACCTTGTAGTCCAATCTGCAAAACAGCTGTTTTATTTCCACGATAAGTTAAAGAAGAGATAAGTGAAAGTTTTCCCTGAAATGAGAAAAAAAAATAGTTACAAAGAGGAGTCAAAGGAGTTTATAATAAAACCAAGATAGAAATAAAAATTAGAATTTTCTATAGCAACAGTTTTCTTTCAAGAAGTCAAAGTACTGTGTTCAAGTAACTATTTTAAGACAAGAAACTGCTGAATTTGTTTTTCTAGAGAAAAATCAGATCTACAAATACTTCAAGGTTTATAATATAATTTCCTAAGTAATCCTATTAGTTAAGTACTATCAGTTCCTTATTTTGCAGATAACTAGATCAACTTTCCCTAGCTTTGTTTTAATCTGTAATATTGTTCTCTACAAAACAATAAAATGATGTTTGCTCCTAGAAAGAAATGAAAACTTAATAAAGATTTAGAAATGCAAAATGGAAATCTCATATAGTGTGGACAAATCAACAGATTAAGACACAAGTACAGTTTAGTCTTTGTTCCGTTTCTGTAACTAACCAGCTCTGTCAGTTTAAAAAAAGTTACTTAGAGTCTCAGATAAAATAAAGTTTTTAATCTGGATGGTTTTTGTAAATAAAATTTAAAAATAGATCCTATTAGCCTCCCAGGCTAATATTCCAGACTTTGATATAGCTAATAAAAAATAGATCAATTTTACTTATAAAATAGGACTCAATTTTACTTATACATCAATTTTACTTATAGGAACATAAATAAAAATATGGTTATCAACAATGCATGATTCATAGTCAAAAGTAAAAGTAGTTACACTTAGAAGATAGAAAGCTGAAAAAAGTGTCAACAATAAAAAGTTAATCTGTAAATCTCAGAACCTTTCTTGACCCATCAGAGAGTTGAGGTCACAGGGCAACCAACTAAGCAGAAATCTGAGGAAAGCAAGTAATTCTCATTACTTCTAATGAGAATAAAACAATTGTTTTATTTCTATGATAAGTTAAAGAAGAGATAAGTGAAAGATTTCCCTGAAATGAGAAAAAAATAGTTACAAAGAAGAGCCAAAGTTTATAATCACACCAAGATACAAATAAAATTTTTATAGCAACTTGCTTACCTAAGGTAAATGACAAATGTTCCCAGACATCTGTAAGAAAAATTCATCTAACACTTTAATGAATTGCTAGAGGCCAAGTATGGTGCAATGAAAACACATGGAGCCCCCAAGCTGCAAACACAGGGGAATTCATTCATTTACATGCACTTCTCTACAGACCTGACAAGGTTCAGGACAGAAGTAGGGCAATGGCAGCAGCAGTTACTGCACGAAAGGCTGGAAACTCTGCTTGGCTCTTTCTCCTCTATCTTTCTTTCAGAACAAAGGACTTAAAATGCTGGGAGAAGGGCAAAAAAACATGTCAATCCAAGACCACTGGTGAAAACCCACTGCAGCTGGAAGGCAAGAACAGAAAAAAACACCTTCTGTCCCTGTTAGGGATGGGCAGGAACGGGTACATAGGTGTAAGGCCCAGACCTATACAGCTAGAGGCAAAGCAGGATCATTGAGAAGGCCCCACTCACAAGACCCAGGACCTACTGCTACCAAGACAGGCTTCATCAGAACACAGAACATCTACCTATTAAAGGCTAACCAGTACCTAGTAAAAAGTAACATGGTCTACTACTGGAAGAGAAGACCTTGAGCAGGGAGGAGATCTTATTTGAGGCAAAGCACAAAGGAAAGACCTAAAACTAAGGATGGGGAAGACAAGAGAAAAATCCTGTCATCAACCATCTCCGATCCTACATACAAAGTAACTCTGGAGGAATATGAAGCCTCTAGTGCATTGAAGCACCAAAAACAACAACAAATCCCAAACCTAACTCTAACCCGACTAGATTAACTCAATGCACCAAACTAAAGGCCTAGCACAAAGAAAGACCTACACACGCCCAGAAATAAAAACTACCCCAGTTTCCACTGTCCTACACAAGACGTATAGCTTTGAACAATAACAACATATGAGGCATACAAAAGAGGCAAGAAAAAACGCAAAGCAATCAAGAGAACCACAATCAATTAGATTAAATGACATTAATCAAATTAAACTCAAACCAGGTGCTTTTGCTCCACTTGTATGTGATCCAACTAGAAGAAAAGTCTCAGAGTAGAGGGAATAATCAGAAAAAATATAAAGTTATAGTTATTGGAATGGGCCACACTGGTTTTAGAACAATGAAAAGAGAGCAAAAAGCACCTAAGCATGTAGGAAGACACTCCTAGCACCTGCGAAGGGGCCCTAGCACCTGGAGAAGAAAACTCTAGAACTTGGAAAGGGAATCCCTTAGGTCCCAGGAGGTGTAGGGGAGGGGAGGCATTAATCATCTTTGTCTTTCAGAACTCCAGGAACCTCCTTTCCCAAGGAAAAATGTTCTGGTGCTACTCTCAGAAACTACTGGGAAATTTGAAAGTAAATCAACTGCTAAGCCTGCCTACCAAGTCTCACCCAACTGCTCTAACCATGAGCCAGCAGGGCATGGCCCAGCTCCTGCAGCTTGGATGCTGATTACTTCCAAATGCCATCCATAACTAGGACAAATGGATTAGTAAATTAAGACAAATTTAACCAACTGCCCTGAGGCAGTCTCTCTGAAAACCAGACCAAACTAAATTACCGGGACTAAACTAGGGGCCTTAGGAGACTACTAGCTAACTAACAACACAAGAGGCACTGTCAACCCATGCTGCCTGCCTATCTATTAATACACACTTCCTAGAGGGGGGACCAACAATTATAAACTGTTTGTTTTCAGGGGTAGCATGTGTGCCACTGGGACTGCGTTTCTTGTGTGAAAGGCAGAAACTAACCAAATAAACAGTGTGACTTGCACCTAGGGGTAGTAATAAGAAACATAAGAAACATTCAAGTCTTCAGTAAACGACCTTTTTGGGTGATCATGTTATACATTATGTCAACAGTTTTACCTACAATGGAAGTTATTCCATTAGAAAGGTGGTAGGAAATTTGTCCCTGCCCTTGTTGAAGTGAGCAAAGAAAACTGGAACCTGAGTTAAAAGACAAGCTTTGAAAATTAAAGGACACTGAGAGACTTCCAGAGAGACTGATGTCCCAGAATTACATGTTTACAATTCAACAGATGAAATCTATAGCTATTCCCTTAAATTCCAAATGATGTATTTACATTAAGGAAATGAGGTTTCTCTCCCTCTCTCGGGAGGGGTAAAGCTGAATAGCTGCCATATATAAACTCCTAGATGCATCATTTTAGCCTTCCTCTCTGAGAGTACAAGAAATCCCCTTCACACAGCAGGAAGACATCTGGCCCTCACTGCATCACTCTGAATGGGGAGGATGGGCAGGGAGTTATTGCTGAGAATAATATAATTATGTGGTGCTTAGCAACAGGGATACATTCTGAAAAATGTGTTGTCAGGCAATTTTGTCTTTGTGTGAACATCAGAATATGCCTAAACCAACTTAGATTGTACAGCCTACTATACACCGAGGCTATACAATATAGCTTATTGCTTTTAAGCTATAAACCTGTACAACATATACGGTATTGAATACTGTAGGCAATTATAAGACAATGGTAAGTATGTATGTATCTAAACATATAAAAACCTAGAAAAGGTAGAGTAAAAACACAATACTATGATGTTATGGGATGGACCACCATCATATATATGCAGTGCAGTGTTGACTGAGATGTTGTATATGGTGCATAACTGTAATAAGAGTCTGCCTGTATTCTAGAAATCCTGTTTGCTTTTAGGACAAAAATGAATTAGTATAGATATAAAAAATGTAACACATCCTGTTATGGACTTAATTGTGTTCTCCCAAATTACAGGTTGAAGCTCTAACCCTCAACAACTCTGAATTTGACTGTATTTGGAGACAGGGCCATTAAATAGGTAGCTTGGTTAAAAAGAGGCCATTAGAATGTGCCTCTTTTGTGCCACCAGTCTGACTGGTATCCCCAAAAGACAATGGGACACACAGAAACACAACAGAGTCTCAGGCACGCACAGAGAAAACGCCAGGTGAAGACACAGCGAGAAGGTGAGCATCTGCAAGCGAAGGAGAGAGACCTCAGAAGAAACCAACCCCGCAGTCACTTTGATACTGATCTTCTAGCCTTCAGAACTATAAGAAAATAAATGTTTAAGCCACCCAATCTGTGGTACTTTGTTATGGCTGACCTGACAAACTAATATACCCTCTTTAAAAACTGGGGATTTTCTAAGCTCAGTGCCCCTCAGATGTGCTACAAACTCCGTGTGCATGTTATGTACCTGGCCCTGCCCCCATGGGACTTGGGGAGGAAAGAAGAACCAGTGCAAACATAAAGTTCATGTTCCCTGCTGTGCCAATAAGTAATATACTACCTAAATCTATTTGGGTGCCTTGCCTCCTTAACAGCTGAATCTAGAGAAGTGTAGCATGCCAACCTGTGAGCTATATCACATACTATTGCTTAGGAACTATTTGAACATTTGACCTTTACTCAAATGAAATAAAAACCTATGTTCAAATAAAAATCTGTACATATATATTTACAGTTGCATTATTCACCATCACAAAAACTGGAAAGAATCCAAATATTCCTACACTGGGCAATGGATAAATAGGCTGCAACAAAATTCTAATCACCAAAAGAAAGAAATACTAATGAAAAAAACAACCTGAAAGAATGTTATACGTATCATAGTAAGTGAAAGAAGCCAGATGCAAAAGGCTACATGCTGTATAATGCCATTTATATGACATTCTTGAAAAACAAAAAAACAGTGTCAGGAAATTGGTAAGTGGTCATGAGTGGTTAGAGTTGGCAAAACAGCTAACTATAAAATTTTGGAAGGTGATGAACGAATTGATTGTGATTGTGGTTACATACACATTTGCATGTATTCGTCAAAACTCACAGAAGTGTATGCAAAAAACAGAATGTAGCACTAAAATCCATTTAATAAAATTCAAAAAACATAGATATCTGCAGGTTAGAAAAGGGTATGTAAGTACACAATAGAGAGCTGAAAAATTATTCAGATATGTAAAAGAACACAAATACTTCAATCTTTTTTTTAAAAAAAGTGAGCATTCTACATAACAATCTGTTAACCATGAAAAATACATAAAAGCTATTTCCTAGTTTTAACCCTACTAGATACTAATGTGTTCACTTATAGCTAAAAGAATTCATTAATAAAAATGTTAAAATTGGACAGGGGCAATGCTCATGCCTGTAATCCCAGCACTTTGAGAGGTCAAGGTGGGAGGATTGCTTGAGGCTGGGAGTTTGAGACCAGCCTGGGCAACACAGAAAGATCCTGCCACTATAAAAAAAATTTTTTTTTAATTAGCTGGGCGTGGTGGCATGTGCCTATAATCCCAGCTACTTGGGAGGCTGAGGCAGGAGGATTCCTTGAGCCCAGGAGTTTGAGGTTACAATGAGCTACAATCATACCCCAGCACTCTAGCCTGGGTGACAGAGCAAGATCCATCTCTTAAGCAAACAAATAAGAAAATGTTGAAACTGAAAAAATATTTCACTAATATAAGTAGGAACAAAAATAAAATAAGAACTTAGCAAACTGTCATAGTATTTAACATTTCTATATCAAGCACACAAAACAATAAAAGTACGTCAAAACTAGATGCAGCTCGGAAATAATCAGTATTAATGATATGTCAAAAAGAAATCAAATCATAGCACTTTATTAATAAATACAAGTATACAAGAAATATCACACTAACTGACCAAATGTAAAATAAGTTGAGAATGCTAACAAGCATCTGATAATCATTTAAATGCAATTAAGTAGAAAAGACCAACTGTAATTCATAAAACCTTATTTAATAAGAAAGAAAATTCCAGGAAAATAAATAGAAATAAAACTTAAAAAGAAATAAATAGGTGAGTAAAATGTGTAACAAACAAATGTCTATACGAAGAATATAGACAAGCAAAACTGAAATGTAGATTTCTCTCTATTATCAGATGCATTTTGTCCCTCACCCCCTCAACTAAAATTTAAAAACTCACTAAAAATGCATCCAGAATATTGGATATGGCAGACAAAAGGTTCAGTGAACTCAAAGAGAGAGCAACAGAAATTACTCAACTGAAAATCCTCTCTGCCACACAAATAAAACACAATAAAATAAAGGAGAAAGGAACAGAATCTCAGAGATCCGTGTTACAGTATCAAATAGCCTAACACATGAACATACACACGTAATTGGCATCCCAAAAAAGAGAAAAGGGTAATAATGTGGCAGGAAAAAAAAATATTTCAAGAAATATTATACAATAATTTCCCAAATTTGATGAAAAACACTGAATGAATCCAAGAAGCTCAGTTACCCACAGAGGAGAAATTCAAAGAAAAAGCTTACTTAAGCACATGCCAGTCCAACTGCTGAAACTAAAAGATAAAACAGAAAGGTGGTGGGAAAAAAAATGCAAATCACATACGAAACAACAGAATCCAGAAAGCAGTGGACCGGCATCTCTATAGTCCTAAAAGAAAAAAAAAGTCAACACAGAATTCTATATCCAATAAATATATCCTTGAAAACAAACATGAAATAAAGGCATTTTCAAATGAATGAAAGCTAAGAGAAGTTATCCCCAGCTGAAATATATGAAATGGTAGATGTTTTTCACAATGAAGGGAAATAATGCCCAGATAAAAATGGATCTACAGGTAAAAATGAAGAACACCAGAAATGGTAAATATGTCAGTAAATATAAAGACTATACTTTTTCCTTCTTTTAATTTCCTTAAAAGACGACTCATTGTTTAAACAAAAGCAGTAATATAACATAGAGTTTATAATACATGTACATGTAAAAGATTATAACAGTTCAATGAACAGGGGAGTGAGTAAATGGAATTTCACTATTATAAGATTCTTACATTTGTCAAGGGGGAAGAAAAAGCAGGACATAAGAAATAACAACTGTAACATGTGGAGTGGTACAATAGTAGCTGTAAGTATACCTTAGTAAGGATGTATATTGTTAGTACTAGCATAACCACTAAAGGAACAAAACGGGTGTTGCTCAAAGCCAATGGTGAAAATAAAATAGAATAAAAAATATTTAACCCAAAAGAACTCAGGAAGGAGAACAAAAAACAGGCAAAACAAAGGGAACTCAAATTGTTTGACAGACAAACAAAACCATATCAATAATTATTTTACATAAATTGACTATGCTGATTAAATAGTGAGACTGTCAGACTGGATCAAAAAAGCATGATCCCATTATATGCTAAGAGATACTTAAAATACTAAACCATAAGTAAGTTGAAAAAGAAAGGAAATGTTCATACACTCTTAATATAAGGGCCACACTACCACAGGCACCCAAAATCAAAGCCAAAGTATCTTAACCAACAACATACATACATCTTCAGAAAACATTTCTTTGCTACAAATGCAATTTCAAAAAAAATGGAACAAGCAATTGCTACACTAGATGCACAGATATCAAAGGAAGGGCACAGGAAACATGAAAAAGCAGGGAAATATGATATCACCAAAAGACCACAACAATTATCTAGCAATATATATCAATTAAAAAAAAATCCTCGAAATGCCAGATAAAGAATTCAAAATAGTGATTTTAAAGAAGTTTAATGAGATTCAAGAGAAATCTGAAAACCAATACAAAGAAATCAGAAAATGAATTCTGGTTATGAATGAGAGATTTACCAATGAGACAGACATCTTTAAAAAAAGAAAAGAAAACGGAAACCATGAATTAAAAAATTGAAGAAAATACAAAATATATTCAAAAGATTCAATAACAGATTAGATCAAGCAAAAGAAAGAATCTCAGAACCTGAAGACAGAACGAAATTTTGAAATAATGCGGTCAGGCAAAAATAGGAAAAAGTATAAAAAGGAATGAGCAAAGCCATTTGAGATGTCCAGGACTACATAAAGCAAACAAACATATGAATTATCAGTATTCCTAAGGGGGAAGAGAGATTAGAAAGTTAAAAAAACCTATTTAAGGAAATAATCAATGAAAACTTCCTAAGTCTAGCAAGAGCGTCAGACATCCAGATACAGGAGGCCCAGCTATCCCCAGGAAAATACACTGCAAAAAGGACTTCATCATACACATTATATTCAGAATGTGTAAAGTCAAAGTTAAAAAAAAAAATCTTAAAATTACCAAGAGAAAAGCATCTATCTAGTCACCTATAAAGAAAACATTATAAAACTAACTGGACTTTTCAGCAGAAATCTTACAGGCCAGAAGAGAAAGAATAACATTTTCCAAGTGCTCAAACAAACAAACAAACAAACAAAACTGTAAGCCAAAATTTTATATCCTGCCAGAATAAGCTTAATAAATAAAAGAGCTATAAAAAATTTCCCAGATAAGCAAACAATGCGGGACTCAGTAGTGAAAAAAAGTAGAAAGATCACAAATTAACACACTAGCATCACACCTCAATGAAACCAGAAAAACAAGAACAAACGAAAGTCAGAGTTAGCAGAAGCAAAGAAATAAAAAAGATCAGAGCAGAACTAAATGAACAAGAATCCAAAAAAAAAAAAAGCCCAAAGGATCAATGAAAAAAAAAGTTGGTTATTTAAAGAGAGAAACAAAATTGATGAACTACCAGCTAGACTAACCAAGAAAAGGAGAGAAAAGATCCAAATAAAATCAGAGAGGAAAAAGGAGACATTACAACTGATACCACAGAAATTCTAAAGGTAATCAGAGACTACTATGTATAACTATATGCCCATAAACTAGAAAACCAAGAGAAAATGGATAAATTGCTGGAAACATACAGCCTCCCAAGACTGACCCAGGAAGAAAAGAGAATTCCTGAACAGATCAATGATGACAGCAAGACTGTATCAGTAATAAAAAAATCCCAATAAAAGAAAGTCCAGGACCAGATGGATTCACAGCCTAGATGTACAAAACACAAAAAGAACTAACACCAATCCACCTGAAACTATTCCAAAACTACTGAGGAGGGAATTCTCCCTAACTCATTCTACAAGGTATCACCCTGATATCAAAACCAGACAAAGAACACAAAAACAAAAACTACAGACTAGTATCTCTGATGACATCGATGCAAAATTATTAACAAAATACTAGCAAATTGAATCCAACAGCATGTCAAAAAGATTATACACCATGATCAAGTGAGATTTATCTCAGGGACGCAAGAATAGTTCAACATACGCAAATCAGTAAGTGTTACACATCACATAAACAGAACTAAGGACAAAAACCAGATGATCATCCCAACAGATGAAGAAAAAGCATTTGATAAAATTCATCTTCCATTCATGACAAAAATTCTCAACAAACTAGACAGAGAAGGAACATCCCTCAACATAATAAAGGTCATGTATGACAAATCCACAGCCAACATAATACTGAATTGGGGAAAAGTTGAAAAGATTCCCTCTAAGAATTGGAACAAGATAAGGATACCCACTTTCACCACTCTTACTCAATATAGTACTGCAAGTCCTAGCCAGAACAATGAGGCAAGAGAAAAAAACAAAAGGCATCCAAATTGGGAAAGAAGTAGCAAATCATCATAGTTGGCTAATGATATGATCTTGTATACAGAAAGCCCTCAAGACTCCACCAAAAATCTCTTAGGTTGGTAAATTAAGTAAAGCTTCAGGATACAAAATCAATGTACAAAAATCAGTAATGTTTCTATACATCAATAAAAATCTAGCTGAGTACCAAATCAAGAATGCAATCCCATTTACAACAGCTACAAAAATAAAATAAAATGCCTAGGAATATATTTAACTAACAAGGTGAAAGATCTCTGCAAGGAAAACTACAAAGGACGGATGAAAGGAATTGTAAACAACATAAAAAAATGGAAAAACATCCTATGCTCGTGGATCAGAAGAATTAATATTATTAAAATGAACATACTTCCCAAAGCTACAGATTCAATGCAATCCTTATCAAATTACTGATGTCATTCTTCACAGAATTAGAAAAAAACAATTCTAAAGTTCATATGGAACCAAAAAAGAACCCAAATTGCCAAAGCAATCCTAATCAAAAAGAACAATGCTGGAGGTACACGTTGCCTCACTTCAAAATGTATTACAAGGCTACAGCAACCAAAATAGCATGGTACTAGTATAAAAATAGACACACAGATAAATGGAACAAAATAGAGAAACCAGAAATAAAGTCAAATACTTACAGCCAACTGATCTATGACAAAGATGGCAATAACACTACACTGGGGAGAAGACACACTTTTCAATTAATGGTGCTGGGAAAACGGGATTGCCACATGCAGAAGAGTGAAACTGGAACGTATATGTCACCATACACGAAAATAAACTTAAGACGGATTAAAGATTTGAATGTAAGCCCAAAACTATAAAAATACTAGAAGAAAACCTAGGAAAAACTCTTCTAGATATTGGTTTAGGCAAACAATTCATGACTAAGACCTCAAAAGCACAGGCAATAAAAACACAAATAGACAAATGAAACTTAATTAAGCTAAAAAGCTTCTGTGCTACAAAAGAAATAACAGAATGAACAATCTCAGGAATGAGAGAAAATATTTGCAAACTATACATTCAACAGAGGACTAATATCCAGAATTTACAAGGGACTCAACCAAAAAACCCCCAAATAAGCCCATTAAAAAGTGGGCTAAGGACATGAACATTTGTCAGAAGAAGATAAACAAATAGCCAACAAGCACATGATAAAATGTTCAATATAACTAATCATCAGTAAAATGCAGATTAAAACCACAATGAAATATCACCTTACACCAATCAGAATGGGTATTAAAAAGACAAAGAAAAAACAGACATTGGGGTGCAAGGAAAAGGAATTGTTATACACTGTCGGTGAGAATGTACATTAGTACAACCTCTATGGAAAACAGTATAATGAGTTTTCGAATAACTAAAAATAGAACTACCATTTTATCCAGCAATCCCACTACTGGGTATGTACCCAAAGGAAAAGAAATCATTAAATAAAAAAGAGACCTGCACTCATATGTATACCACAGCAGTATTCAAAATCACAAAGATATGCAATCAACCAAAGTGTACATCGATGGAGGACTGGATTTAAAAAGTCATATATGTACACAATACTATTTAGACATTAAAAAGAATGAAATTATGTCTTTTGCAGCAACATGGATAGAAATGGAGACCATTATCTTAAATGAAACAACTGAGACACAGAAAGAGAAATACTGCATGTTCTCACTCAAAAATGTGAGCTAAATAATGTGTACACACAGAAGCAGAGTGTACAGAGATGGACAATGGAAACTTGGAGGGGTAGGGGATTAGGAGTGGGGTGGATGATGGGAGGTTGCTTGGTGGGTACAAGCTGCATTGCTCCAGTGACAGATGCACTGAAGGCCCTTACTTTACCACAGTGCTATATATCAACATAGCAAAACCGCACTTGTTTCCCACACCTATTTACAAAATAAATTTTAAAAATTTTGTTTAAATTATCAAAAGTATCACAACTCATTTCTTGAAAGACATTTTCTGCTTTCATTTTTTCACCTGACATTCAATCTTCAAACTACTGAAAAATGAATTTGCTCTTAGTGTTTAAGCAAAACTAATCTTTCCAAGTGATCAATAATTTCTTGGTTATTAGAATGAACAGGTACTTTTCAGACCTTTGAGCATCTAATAGCAACATAATGCTCTGTTTAGTAGCAAAGACAATGGGAATGCAAATCACTGCTCAGCTACTTACTGGCTATTAGACCTTGAATAAATCACTTAACTTGTGTTTGTTTTCCAGCTATAAAATGAGAATAATACTTAGAGTTCTTAGGAGAGAACATATACAAAGAGATTACATATACAAAGCATTTAGGAGAGTGCCTACTAGACAACAATCTATACAAGTGTTACTGAAATTTGCATTCTTACGTATCAAAGACTCCTGAGTTTCTTCCTCCTTCTCTAGACCATCTCTGCTACTTATTCATACTACTTTCTTTCATTGACTCCTTCAACGTGGTTCTCTTCTCTTCTATGCTTTGGCTCAAACCCATCTAAATGAGAGTCCCTTTGGGCTTCAAACTCCCCAATCCACTTGCCTACTGCACACTACTGTTTATATACCTCTAAAGACCTTTCAAATATGACCAAAATTGAACTCATCATGTTTCTCCCTAAGTATGTACCCCCTGTTTTCTTCTCCTTGTTGGCTAGGAATTAGAAACAGAAGTTTCCTGAATTTCTCTTTGCCACTCTAGTCTAATTGTTCTCTAAGACCTACTGATTCTGCTTCTTTATCCTGTCAAGTCTAAAGGAAATCATCTATATTCAAATTCCTGCTCTACTACATATCATCAATATGATCTCAGGCAAATTGCTTAACCTTTCTGAAACACAGTGTCTTTAATAACAGTACCTATGTCATAGGTCTTTGTGATGATTAAATAATATACGTAAAAACTACCTAATGCATGGAAAAAAATGCAATGAATGTTTACTTTAGTTATTATTATTACTATCTTTTTTCAATATCCTTCCCATCATCCCCTCTGCCACTGGCCCAGATCATCATCAACTCTCACCTAAATTACTGTAATTGCCTCTTAACTAAACATCTTTCCTCTAATCTTGCATTCGCCAATATATTCTCTACCTAGAAGCAAAGTTTTTTGAACTCAAAGTAAATTATGTCTTTTTCCTGCTAAAACCTACTAAAGACTTCCCATAGCTTTTAGAGTAATATCCAAATTCCTCAACATGCACATAAGGACTGCTTTTTACCTCAAAGGAAGGTACAGCACAGTCTGTTATCCTGTAAGTTCCAGCTCAACTTTCGTGATCTGTCAGAACCAAAAGCTCTCTCATGTTCACACATCACAATGCTATTAATTTTAATTGGAGATCAGGTGATTGATCTGTCAGACCCCACAGAAATGTGATTATCTTTAGTTCCGGGACTATATTTATTCATCTTTGTACCTCAGAAACTTACTCCAATGTTTCACACACGAATTTGATAATTGTTTGCTAAATAAGTACTGAATAACTTATTGAAATATTCAATCTCAAATGTTATGACAAAGATAAAAACCATACCTAAACCAGTTCTCATAAATAAACTCAACATTTAAAAACTGCATTCCTTTTAGTAGGAAAAAGCATTCTGAGTTATAGAAATTCTTACCTGAATATATTTCTTGCTATAATTGTAACCTGGCTGTAGGGATCCGAAATCTACTTTATGTAATTTACTCAGTGGCTGAACTTCAGGCACCCCATTGACTTCCTTTATTAATTCAAGTGGCATATCAGTTCTGCTTCACACTGATGTCCAAAGCAAATTCAACTAGGGAATTTGACAACTTGCTGCTGAAGATACAAAACCAGTGTTTTACCCAAAATGAAGTCAATAATTTGCTTTAAGTCTCTTTGACTTAGTTATGCTTTTCCTTATTATAGTTAACACGGTTCGGGGTTGGGGGGTGACAGGAGGATGGATTATTTTACAATTTTATTGCAAAGATCAATACAAAACATTCTTCCAAGGAACTGAAACTTAACCATTTTCTACTTAGCTGCGTAAAGTACCTCCAAAAAGCCAGTTTTAAGATCTGTAACGTCACTAACAAACGCCTTTAACATTGTGCTTTAAAATGTAAAATTTATTGGGGAAGAGGGAGGCTGAAAAATCGTGGGTTTTTTTTAACCCCCACGGGAGCTGTAATATTGTATAGGCAAATTGTGCACCAAAAGCATCGTACTCCAACATGTTTCTGTGGCCCCCTCCCTTCACCCGCTAAATAAACGAAGAAACAAGAATTACTGAACGGAGATTAACTTCTGCATCGTAGGCTCAACCTTATTTCACAGACCTCTTGACGGGGACACTCACTAGTGTCTATATCTAATTTTAATGTTTGCGCACCAACCTTCCCCCAAGCCACCTGAGCTCTGTGAGGGCGGGGACTTGGACTTAACTCCTGTCTGCTTCTCCCAAAACACCAAGAAAGATGCTGAACACAGCAGGCTCGAGATAAACACTCGTAAGAAAGCGTTTCTCTGCGATAATTACATCAAATTTTGATCTAAACTAATTCAATCCCGGGCCCATTACGTCTGGCACCCACTCAAATGAACACACCAAACCTTACAAATTTCACTCACCCGTACTCTAGAAAGAACCCTAGGAAGAGTTTAGGCGGGCGCGCAGGTGACGTCACACGCACGCTGACGGTTCAGCTCCACGCATGCGTGCAGGATCCCTGGGCATAGCCGCTTGTTCTCCGCCCTCGGTGGACCAGCTGCGTAACGGTTCACTCACTGATGGCGCCTGGAGGTTTGGCGAAATACTGACAGGATGCGACGTCAACGGGAGCGCAGGGCCAAGGTACAGGCCCCGCCCAGTCCGGTCACATCCCCGGAATTCTCGCAGCTCCCCTTAGCTCCGCCCCCAGTGACTTTCCAGCTTTTGTGGCGGGAGGCAAGCTTAGGGGAAGCGGGCGGGTACGCTGGGCGGGATTTGAGCTTCCCTTTGGTAGATTGGAAGCTCCTGTAGGCAGAGCCTTTCTTTTAATGTCCAGTTCTCTTCCTCCAAGAAATAGGCACCTACTGCAGTCTTTACAAGGAAGCATTTACAAGGATAACAATGTTATTTGGGAGTTTTTATAGTAATTTCGGGCATTGGCATAATGCCACCATTGAGTCTGGCTATTTACAGACAGATTTGATTAACCTTGTCATTGTTTTATAGGGCCATGATTTTGTGGTATAATTAATATTTATTATAAATTATTTTATAGGTTTATTATAGTTTATTTAATATTTATTATAACTTATAATTGATAAATATTATAATTTATCATTTATAATGATAAATTGTTAAACATGAATTCTCTGCTAATTTCAGATATATGCCTTCAATCATTTAAGTGAAATCATCCTAGTGTGAAACTAAATGTAATAAAGAATTACATGAATATTTCCAAGGCTAATTTGAACTAAAATATCTTCTTTATATACATATTTGCAGGAGGATATAGCTAACTTTTTTTTTTTTTTTTTTTGAGACGGAATCTCGCTCTGTCGCCAGGCTGGAGTGCAATGGCGCGATCTCAGCTAACTGCAACCCCCACCTCCCGGGTTCAAGCAATTCTCCTGCCTCAGCCTCCCTAGTAGCTGGGATTACAGGCACAGGCCACCATGCCTGGCTAATTTTTGTATTTGTTTAGTAGAGACGGGGTTTCCCATTTTGGCCAGGCTGGTCTCGAACTCCTGACCTTGTGATCCGCCCACCTTGGCCTCCCAAAGTGCTGGGATTACAGACATGAGCCACCGCGCCCAGCCAGCTATGTTTGAAGTGCCTTTTTAATCAACAGGAAGCATTCAGTATTAGCCCATCTCCTGTTTCCCCTCCCTATCCCTGTAGTTATATCCCACGCAGAAGCCGGGGTGACAAGTGCATGAACTCAGGAGCTGTCCATTTGAGGAAAACTATAGGGAAGGTTTAGATGCTATCCTCCTTCCATCTCTGGCTGCATCCGGCTGAGAAATACTATTCCTCCTTTTTATGTGAAGCCCTCCACATGGGCTTTGGACCCTGACCAATTTCATCTCCCTTCCATCATCATCAATATATTTTCTCTTAATGTATTTTAAGCTTTCCTTCTTTTATTCATTCTTTCCCGTCACCATTTAAACACATTCTCCCAGGCTCTTGCTCTGTCGCCCAGGCTGGAGTGCAGTGGCGAGATCATAGCTCACTGCAGCCTGGAACTCCTGGGCTCAAGCTATCCTCTGGCCTCAGCCTTCTAAGTAGCTGGGACTACAGGCACAGGCCACCACACCCGGCTAATTTTTTAAAAAAAATTTTGTGGAGACGAGTTCTCACTATGTTGCCCAGTCAGTCTCACACTCCTCTGTGGGTACTAAATATTTGTTGAATGAACAAATGCTGAGGAAAACTGTTTATCTTACTTCTGACTTCCACCCCTCCATCCCACCCCTGCCCCCCACCACCCCATTACACTTAAACTGCCCTTAGAAAAACCACTGAAGAACTCTTTATTGCTAACCCAAAAGGACATTTTTTGTCTCATGTTTTTGAAAACATTCTTTGTGCTACAACATGGTCCTAATTTTCCTCTTACCTTCTACCAACTGAATCTTTTAAAATTTCTCATAATCTGTTTAGCCTGTAAGTATCCATGTTCTATAGAATGTGATGAAGATGTCTAATAGAGGTATACGTAAGTCCTTTTATTTTGTTAAAGTGGTTGTTCTCAGTTCCTGTGGGACACAACACTTCCTACACGTTCAAGTAACTTCCAATCTTATTTCTTCTGCATAATCTCCCAATTAGTGGCAGAGGCTCCAGAGCCTGTAATGCTTTCCCTCACATTAGCAATTAATTTCCACAAATGAAGAAAATTGCTCATGAATATACAGTACAATTTAAGATAATAAGAGAGGAAAAAAAGAGATTGAATAAACTGAATAAGGCAATGAAGACATATTAATGCCAAAACAATCCATTACTATTGTTCTATGCCTGTTGAAGCAGCATAAAAAAGCTACTCTAAGGCTAACAATTAATGTAATTGTTATTAGAAGTTATGACTTTTAAAGGTGCAATGAAAAAAGTTTTTATATAAAATCTGCAATGTAAAAATGTTTATTTTAAGAAAAGTTAAAATTAAATTTTCATTAATAAATAATGAAGACCAAAAGCAGAATGGGTAATTTTTAAGTGATCTATAAATATAAGGATTCAGTATAGTTATCATAAATAAATCAAACGTGAAAGAAATTAGTCTGCAAATTTCTGACACATCTTCCCTCTCATAGCATTTTCATATTATCCTTTACTATTTACTTGTTAATGGCTACATGTAAAATTGAATTGCCTAACATGTCCAGCACTTCAAATTCATTTCCTTTGCATTAATTGTGGGGTGATTAACCCATTCCTGTTTGCAGTCCATCTGTCCTGCAAGCTGTTATCATCAGGTTGCATCTCTAGAGCCTGACAATATCATCTTCTTACTCCTGAGATTTTCTAGGAATAATAACTAGGCTACATTAGTTGGAGTTCATTTCCTTGTGTCTAATATTCTTTCTGCCCAATCCTAATGAACATCTAAATGGATTTGTAAAATCCTATTTCAATAAAGCATCAAATTTTTATATTGTTATGTAGCTGAGCCAGGAGATAAATCAAACATAATTTTTTCTCAAATGTATGTTTAAGTTACAAATTTAAATGGTGAAGCATGTAATCATTCAGTGCATACTAGGAAGCAAAATAAAGATATTTTTAAAACATAATATTAGGTACCACAAATTGAGAAAACTATTATCCATTGAAGAGGTCTCTCAAAAGCTTTTGTACTTTAATAATAAATCTTTTTAATTTATTATTTAAAATATCCTAGGCCAGGCACAGTGGCTCACACCTGTAATCCCAGCACTTTGGGACGCCGAACCAGGCAGATCATGAGATCAGGAGTTCGCGACCAACCTGGCCAACATAGTGAAAACCTGTCTCTACAGAAAATACAAAAAATTAGCCAGGTGTGGTGGCGGGCACCTGTAATCCCAGCTACTCGGGAGGCTGAGACAGGACAATCACTTGAACCCAGGAGGTGGAGGTTGCAGTGAGCTGAGATCACACCATTGCACTCCAGCCCGGGAAACAGTGCGAGACTCCGTCTCAAAAAAAAAAAAAAAAAAAAAAATCCTCATCAGTTAAAAAATTGTCTTTCCTTCAATTGCTACTCATTTTAAGAATTGTTGGGCCAGGTATGGTGGCTCTCGCCAATAATCCCAGCACTTTGGGAGACCGAGGCAGGTGGATTACCTGAGGTCAGGAGTTCAAGACCAGCCTGGCCAACATGGTGAATCCCCGTCTCTACTAAAAATACGAAAAAAATTAGCCGGGCCTGGTGGCACACCCCTGTAATCCCAGCTACTCTGGAGGCTGAGGCAGGAGAATTGGTTGACCCCGGGAGGCAGAGGTTGCTGTGAGTCGAGATCATGCCACTGCACTCCAGCCTGGCCAACAGAGCAAGATTCTGTCTCAAAAAAAAAAAAAAATTGTCCAAGGAAAAAAATAACCTATATTCAAATTTTAATTATAAACTATAAGTAGGTCAATATATTATACTGTATTGATCCATATGAATGAATTACAAATACGAACTTTCTCTTGTTGAAAGACTATAAGAAATGTATGACTTCCCAAAAAATATAAATGTTTCCTCATATACCTCATGTATAACATTTTCTCTTTCTTTCTTTCTTTTTTTTTTTTTTTTTTTTGAGACAGGGTCTTACTCTGTTGCCCTGGCTGGCATACAGTGGGAAGATCCTAGCTCTCACTGTATCCTCAGTCTCCCAGACTCAAGCGATCCTCCCACTTCAGCCTCTTGAGTAGCTGGGACTATAGGCAGGCAACACTGTGCTCCGCTAATTATTTTTAGCAGACGTGAAGTCTCACTATGCTTCCCAGGCTGGTCACAAACTTCGGGTTCAAGTGACCCTCCCACCTTGGCCTCCCAAAATGCTGGGATTACAGACGTGAGCCACCATTTCTGATAACATGTTTTTAATATGTTTTAAAAAAGGCATTATGTAAACTTAATGACTATTCAGCGAACATTTACCAAGTACCTGAAATTGAGCAGGGCCATCTAACAATAAGTTAAACACAACCAGGCATGGCCCTGGCTGATTTGGATCTTGCAGTGGAGACAGAATATCTTTTTAAAATTCAGATAAACCAATGCAAAATTTCGATTATGATGTGAGATACAAAGAATAGTCATGGTACTAGGAAAGTATGTAATGGAAGAAACTGACCTAGATAGAAAGGTCACTAGGTCTTCCTGAGAAGTAAGAATTAAGCAGAGATGAAAATACAGCAATATAATCAAGGTAAATTTTAGTTACCTGTAGTACATTTCAGTCCTATAAAAATATATGGCTTCAAGCATAAAAAAACTATGGGCTAATAAAAACATATATTTTTTTCTTAAATACTCTCTAAACCCTGTATTCAGCCTTAATTTTGCTCTTCAGGTGAAACTCATCACTTCTTTTGCTATCCCTAGACTGCCACAGATATAACCCTAACACAGGCAATGATTTTATGTGATCATGCTCAGATATTAGACACAAAAAAATAGAGTGTGACTGGTGAAACTGGCTCACATTAAACAAACTCACATTGATATTTTTTTAAAAAAGCTGGTAATATAAATGTATTAAATTCCAACCAAATGTTTTAAATTATTAGCTATATATCTGGAATATGGCATTATCTTAATATCAGTACTTATGAGGAACCAAATTATAAACACTTGGTTGTTGGGAAAGCATGGAATTTCAACATAGAAAATTTTTTGGATGATCCTACAACCTAACATAATCAAGTCATGTGAGTTTCATGTCATAGTCTACTGGAGAAATATATGTGGATGTTCACATTTGTGGTCAGGGCACCATCTCCCCTGAATGTTTGCCTCTCAGATGGTCTCTTTTCTAGGCATGTAATTAACCTTCTTCAGATGTGTCCTGTTTTCTTTTTTATTTTCTTTCTGTGCCTTGATTTGGATTAGAAATAAATTACAGCTATGGCTCCGGTAATATTTACAAGTGTTTGGCTATGCCATGTTCTTTCCCTTAGTTGTCTAACAATTTGTAAAATTCAAGACTCTGTATAATCACTGTAATCTCTCTAGTGATTCTGAAAAGACAGGGATCTTTTTCTTTAAATTTTCTCATCTATGGCATATAATTTTATTTTTATAGATATATATTCACCTCTTTCTAAGTACAGAGTAAGCCTTCAAGGCTTGTCAGTATATTAGATGTTCTGCTGCTAAAAGTCAGCCTGAGCACCCTCAAGACTCAGAGTTGGCTGTTTCCTGAGAATAAATAAAAGGCCATGGCTCATCTCAGTGCTATAACACGAATGGGCACTTTCTTCTTCCAGCTCGCTTTCTTCCAGATCAGAGGATTCTTATAAGAATTTATGTGTTTTGTTGGGGAAAAAAATCATTTATCTAAAGTTTAATCATCCCTTCAGTTTTACTTAAACTGTTTTCTCTTTTGATTAATTCAAATAAAATTTAAATTAATACTTTTAATTTAAAATATCATCTATGATTCTTTTATTTTAAATTAATTCTGTCTTTCTGGCCAGTAGCTTAATTCTGATTCTATGTATTATACAGAGATATCTGAAATGACATTCATAAAATGTTCACACTGGTTATTGTTGAATGAATAATTTAAATGACTAGCTGCTTTTTTTTTTAATTAAAGATTTTTTTCACTACTTTTATCACTTAGCCACATGACTAAAAATAACTAAACCAAAAGTTTTTTGAAAGACTCGTATTTAAGCATCCTCTAGTGGTAAAATTATCTGATAACCATATATACAACATTTTGCATGTTTATGCAGTTCACACTCCACTAACAGCTGCCTTCCAAACACAGAAGTCTGTATATGTAGCCATGTTGATATTATGCACTTGATCCTGTTCCATCCTGACTATAGGCTGCACCGAGATAATCACCTGATCACTTGACTCCTGAGGCAGCCAATCTATTACCTGGATGGAGCCAGTTAGAATCTGTCTCTTAAGAACCCAGTAAATTGGGCCAGGCGCAATGGCTCACACCTGTAATCCCAGAACTTTGGGAGGCCGAGGTGGGTGGATCACGAGGTCAAGAGATCAAGACCATCCTGGCCAACACGGTGAAACCCCTGTCTCTACTAAAAATACAAAAATTAGCTGGGCGTGGTGGTGCATGCCTGTAGTCCCAGTTACTCAAGAGGCTGAGGCAGAAGAATCGCTTGAAGCTGGGAGGCGGAGGTTGCAGTGAGCCGAGATGGCACCACTGCAATCAGCCTGGCGGCAGAGTGAGACTCCGTCTCAAAAAAATAAAATAAAAAAGAATCCAGTAAATGACTTTGGTCATTTGTGTACAAGTGAGTTGGCCTTGACACTTGATTTGCAAGGGCAAATAGGAGTTTAGGGTGACCATTGTCCATAACAGCATGAAGAGGCAGAAAAAAACAAACTGCAAAGAAGGATGAATCAGATATATACAGAGAAGCAAAACCAGACACCATGCAACCCCAGAGAAAAAGACAGAGTAGTTTGCTGGGTTCTTAGTATCTTTAGTATATTTGACATAGTTCTTCAAAAGGAGTTCAATGTTCCTCAAAAGGAGTTAAAACTCTAGCTGCCATGTGATACTTATGAATTCCACCAGTATTTATTGGTTTTTGTTAAATTTCTGTTACTTGCAACCAAAAGCATTTTAACAGATAACACTCAGGAATTTGTATTGGCTTTCTTCTTAAAATGTGTACAGAATCAGACCGATGCATATCACCTCCACCACTACCACTGTGATCCAAGTCACCATACCCTCTGGACTGGATTTCTGCAATTGCATCTTAGAGGGTCCCCCTGATTCCTTACTCTTCACTTCCTGCCCACACACAATTATTGCTCCATTCTCATCAAGAACAGCAGGTCAGATCATTTGCTCCTCTGCTCAGAACACTACAAGGGTTCTGCAGGACTGTCAGGGTCAAAGTCAAAGTCCTTTAAGTGATCTAATCCCTCTGCTATCCTTCTGAATTTACCCCTTATGTTCACTCACTTGAGACAGACTGGCTTCCTTCCTCTTTTTCTGGAGTCTTAGAGTGGAATGCTAGAATACTCTTCCCTTACTAATTCCCCCAGTTACGTCAGGAATTTTCCTCAAATATAACCTTGTCAAAGCAGCCAAACTGACCACTGTGTTTAAATTTGCACACACATCCCTCCAGAGTTTTGCTACTCTTTTCTTTTTCCCCAGAGCACTAGTCATCTTCTAACATACTGTAAAACTGACCCTTTTAATTGTGTTCCACACTAAAAGGTAAGCTCCACAGTAGTAGGGATTTCAGCCTGTTTTGTTCATTTTGCAGGCAGTAAATACTTGAGTTATGAATGGTTAAGACACCATGCCTAATGATTCACTAACCAGTTCTCTCTCCAGTGGTCCACAGGCCAATGGAGAACACATTTCATTAACTTCAATATAGCAACGCTTGGAAATCATCGGTAGGATTGCTATGAAGAAAGACTGATTTTGGATCGACACCAGTGAGGTTGTTTATGATGATGAAAAGCAGGCAAATTTCTTATTTATGCCAGAAAAGTAGAGAAGCTACATTATAAACATGAGCATTGTATATCTTTATTCCATGAATAACACGGAGAATCTGTATGGCCTACCAGTGGTTCAAAGACCATATTTCGTAAATTACAAGTAAAATGAAAAAACTTTGAGTGTAATGTAATGTCATACATTAGTCAAGATTCAAATTTTGTAAGTTTACATAGGCTAATAAAGGCAAGTGATTTTTAAATTAGATAGTTTCTAATTAGAATGTTTAAACAAGAGGTCTATCTCCAGCACTCTTTGGAGATTAAGATCCCTCATGCCATCTTTTCTCTCAGCAACAGAGGATATTTTTTAATCAGGTTGGGTTACTTTTAAGCTCCCTTCTCACTACATCTGATAGGGTAATGACATAGAGTGAATGAAAACAAATACGATGAAAAGTACTGTCTGAGAAATGCTGAGACAAGCCATGCACTAAGGGAAAAATGAATGACTGGAAAGAAAATAAAAGCCTCAAAGTCAAATTAGCATAACAGAGGATTGAAGTATATGCAGCAAGGCACAGACTAAGCAAGGAGAGGCAAAATTCTCATAGGGGAGAGAAATGGGTCATTTTCTAATTTTGAGCCATGCCATGTGGCACCTAGGTGACTCAGTGTGTAAAAGGCACAAGGTTAAAATAGACTATCTCAACAGAGATAAGTTTTGGTTAAATTACACGAAAGATATTTATTGAATTTTTTTTAAAAAACTGCATTTAGGAAAATTATTTTGAGTGATAATTCTGAGTGTTTATTCAGAAACATATTCTTTGACAAATCTGCTTATAGTAACAGCCAAGACCCTCCAGGTTCCTATGTGTGAGAACAACTATGTTG
Organism: Pan troglodytes; assembly: GCF_028858775.2. Taxonomy (NCBI): domain Eukaryota; kingdom Metazoa; phylum Chordata; class Mammalia; order Primates; family Hominidae; genus Pan; species Pan troglodytes. The sequence goes on from NC_072404.2 coordinate 140,347,327, forward strand.
CCTAACAAATGATTGGTTCTTCAGGTTTCTCTGTAAAGATGGGGAAGCAAGAGAAAAAGAAAATAAACTGAACCAGAAAAACCAAGAGAGTATGTATGTTTCCCAGAAGAGATGCCACTCTTTGATGCCTATGCTGTACGCACATTCAATCCAAAGAAAAAAATCTTTAGAAAAGTTATCGAGCTCACAGAATGCTTAAGAATGAGTGAAATTTTTGAGAAAACCAGTGAGGAGCTTGGTTTATGTCAGATTGCTGCGTTTCTAATTGAGGCAGCACACACAAAAGGCACATGAAGGAAAAGAAAAAAATTGCTGGAAATTAATAGAAAGTAGACTAGTCAAAGAGGATCTTTCAACTCCTTTACACTGTGGAAGTAGGGGTTTATGTCTTGAATTTAATGTCCCCTTCATTTACATATCTTACATTTTATATCACGAAGATATGTCCTGGGAAAATCTGTAATAATGCCCACGTCTACAGCCTCTTTTCTATATAATCTTAGATTTTTAAAAAAGCGTTGATAGTTAATTTGTTTTGAAAATAATGGACCAGCTCTAAGCTGGAGAGCACAGAAGCAGACAGCAATTTGTTAGCCTGATATTTTTCTTTGTCTTCCTCTTGTTTTTTGAATGATCAAAAATTGGCACAATTTTAGAAACTTTATAATGAATAGCTTTAAATAATAGCTAATTAAGAGTTTGCATGTTTTTTAGATTCATTATGCTTATTTGAAGTAATTGAGAACCATTTGTTTTAGGGTGAAAATGCACTTTTAACACAGAAAGACATTTTGTAACTTTGTCCGAACCTTCTTATTAATTTAAATTAAATTTGCTTCTATTCATTACATTCATACACTTCTATGGGAAATGGGAAAGTCAATATATAGTCTCCTTGATGAAAATTGTGGATAGCTTATTTATTTTTCACTTATGTGCAATAATATTGAGACTTTCTATAGCTAAATGTGAGTTTACCTTTCCTCCCCACAATTTGCCCATCAAAGACTATGTATTGTTAGAAGGATAAGTTTACAGCTGCTGTATTAATAAGATAATAAAATCTCATTTGTGTTGTCCCTCTTACCTAATTCTCAATAGTATAAAATTACTCCAAGATATCTTTTCTATGATTAGAGCAGAATAGAAGTGATTACTATACAATCACTTTTGAAAAACTTCAGTTTAATTAGGATATATTCAACCCAGAACTTGGCGTCAGAGTCTGGCACAGCCAAAGGAACAGAACAGATGGAGAAAAAGAAATACTTTGGTACTCTTACTTATTTTCACATGAGGATGGTGTAAACCAGTCCTAAGTATAGAGGCATGTTTGCTTAATAGACTCTTGTAAGTCTATTAGACTGAAAGGAAATATTAAAAAAGAAATGTATTCCTTTTTTCTTGTTATTTATATCTGACCATCAATAATTTTCTGCCACTTCTAGATAATCTGCTAATTCTATCCATATTATACAGCCAAATACTAATGATATTAATCTTGATCAGTCTCCTCCTTAATTTCCCTCATAGTAAAAATGCTTCTTTTCTTTCCATTTCGGCCAGATACCCTTTATATCAAACCGTCTATCCTGGAGCAGAAAAATCCTGTCTTCATTGCTATAGCTACAGATTCAGAAATGAGCATGTAACAAATTCAGGCCAAAGAGAGGTAAGGAAATACTTTTTCTGGAATTTCTAAGACTTTTTTTTTTCTTTCTCTCTGGAGAAATATGGGAAATCAGCCTCTCCTCTTCCTGATGCTGTGTGAGGAAATGTGTAATCCGATTATTCCTGGCAGCCATTCCACAACCAAAAGGGAGCCCAACTTAAAATGAAACCAATCCTGTGGTTGACTGAACAGAATGTCACGTAAATTTAAAAAAAATAAAATAAAATCTGCAACTTTCATGGTAGTGTTAAGCCCTTATATGAACTAACCCTGAAATCTCATGTGTCTCTTAATTTCTACTTACAGGAACTAGAAAATTTCCTTATTATTTTAAGTCAGTTTGAGTTTTTGGTTTTCTGTTACTGGCAGTAAAATAACAGTCTCCTTTCAGTCAAACATCAGGAAATTCACAGGCATATGACATCTAAAATCACTAATAATCTTTGCACTTAGTAAAAACTGGTACCAGGTGGGAGAATACAGTAAATAAATGTATAGCACCTAAGTGTTCTGTACTTAACTTCTCATCCTTCCACTATCCAACAACAGCTTGACATTCCTTTGGTACATCACTCCCTTTCCACTCTTAGTGCAGTTTATATGCTTATGACTTCCCAATTTTATATCTTCAGTTCTAGATGTATACACCCCAAATTTGTATTTTTCATAAATTCCAGACTTGTGTTTTCAACTGTGTATTAACTATTTCCACTTGATGTCTAGAAGATATGTCCAACTCTCAATCTTCCTACAGACTTGTTGAGTGGCTTTGACCAAAATGCTGATAGTGATATGGACAATAAAGTCCAGGCTGAGGTGGTCACAGATGGAGATGATGAACTGGAGTAAAGGTCACTCGCTATGCAAAGAGACTGGTAGCATTTTGTCCCTGCCCTAGAGATCTGTGGAACTTTGAACTTGAGAGAGATGATTTAGGGTATCTGGTAAAAGAAATTGTAACCGCCCAAAGAGTTCACCTTGCCCACGGCCTAGACAGAGCTGATTCATCAAGACAGGAATCGCAATAGAGAAAGAGTAATTCACGCAGAGCCAGCTGTGTGGGAGACTGGAGTTTTACTATTACTCAAATCAGTCTCCCTGAGCATTCAGGGGGCACAGTTTTTAAGGATAACTTGGCGGGTGGCGGGGAAGCCAGTGAGCCAGGAGTGCTCATTGGTCAGAGATGAAATCATAGGGAGTAGAAGCTGTCTTCTTGCACTGAGTCAGTTCCTGAGTGGGGGCCAGAAGATCAAAGGAGCCAGTTTATCTATCTGGGTGGTGCCAGCAGATCCATCAAGTGCAGGGTCTGCAAAAGATCTCAAGCACTGATCTTAGGAGCAGTTTAGGGAGGGTCAGAATGTTATAACCTCCAGTTGCATGACTCCTTTTTTTTTTTTTTTTTTTGAGATGGAGTCTCACTCTGTCACCCAGGCTGGAGTGCAGTGGTGCGATCTCAGCTCACTGCAACCTCCACCTCCTGGGTTCAAATGATTATCCTGCCTTAGCCTCCCACACAGCTGGGACTACAGGCGTGTACCATCATGCCCAGCTAATAATTTGTTTGTATTTTTAGTAGAGATGGGGTTTCACAATATTGGCCAAGTTGGTCTCGAATTCCTGACCTTGTGATCCACCCACCTCAGCCTCCCGAAGTGCTGGGATTACAGGCGTGAGCGACTTCGCTTGTTCAACTCCTAAACCATAATTTCTAATCCTGTGGCTAAAGTTAGTCTAGTCACCAGGCAAGAAGGAGGTCTGCTTTGGGAAAGGGCTATTACCATCTTTGTTTAAACTAAAAACAACAAACTAAGTTTCTCCCAAAGTTAGTTCAGCCTATGCCCAGGAATAAACAAAGACAGCTTGGAGGTTAGAACAAGATGGAATCGGTTAAGTTAGATCTCTTTCACTGTTTCAGTCATAATTTTACAAAGGCGGTGTAAAAATTCCTAAGCATCAAACACTCAAGAGGTGACAGAGCATAAAAGTTTGGAAAATTTGCAGCCTGACTATGCAGTAGAAAAGAAAATCTTATTTTTTGGGAAGAAATTCAAGTGGGCTGCGGAAATTTTCATAAGTAATAAGGAGCCAAATGCTAATCACCAAGACAATAGGGAAAATGTCTCCAAGGCATGTCAGAGACTTTCCTGGCAGCCCCTCCCATCACAGACCCAGAGGCCTAGTAGGAAAAAATAGTTTCCTGGGCTGTGCCCAGGGCCCCCCTGCTGTATGCAGCCTGGGGACTTGGCATCCTGCTTCCCATCCACTCCAGTCATGGCTAAAAGGAGCCAACGTACAGCTCAGGCCATTGCTTCAGAGGGTGCAAGCCCCAAACCTTGGTAGCTCCAACGTGGTTTTGAACCTACAGGTTCACAGAAGTCAAGAATTGAGGTTTGGGAACCTCTACCTAGATTTCGAGGATGTATGGAAATGCCTAGAGGTCCAGGAAGAAGTTTGCTACAGGGGCAGAATCCTCATGGATAACCTCCACCAGGGCAGTATGGAAGGGAAATGTGGGGTCAGAGCCCCCACACAGAGTCTCCACCGGGGTACTGCCTAGTAGAGGTGTGAGAAAAGGGCCACCATCCTCCAGACCCCAGAATGGTAGATCCACCAACAGCTTGCACTGTGCTATAGGCACTCAATGCCATAGGTACTTGCACAGCCATGTGCACTAAATGCCAGCCTGTGAAAGCAGCCTGCAGGGGGGCTGTACTCTGCAAAGCCACAGGGACAGAGCTGCCCAAGGGCATGGGAGCCCACCTCTTGGATCAGCGTGACCTGGATGTGAGACATGGAGTCAAAGGAGATAATTTTAGAACTTTAAGACTTGACTGCCCCACTGGATTTTGCACTTGCATGGGGCCTGTATCCCCTTTGCTTTGGCCAATTTTTCCCATTTGGAATGGGTGTATTTACCCGATGTCTATACCACCATTATATTTAAGAAGTAACTAATTCACTTTTGATTTTACAGGCTTATAGGTGGAAGGGACTTGCCTTGTCTCAGATGAGACTTTGGAATGTGGCTTTTGAGTTAATGCTGGAATAAGTTAAGACTTTGGGGGATGGTTGGGAAGGCATGATTGGTTTTGAAAACTTGTCTTATCTCAGATGAGACTTTAAACTGTTGACTTTTGGGTTAATGCTGGAATGAATTAAGACTTTGGGGGACTGTTGGGAAGGCATGATTATGTTTCGAAGTGTGAGGACATGAGATTTGGGAGGGGCCAGAGTGGAATGTTATGGTTTGGCTGTGTTCCCACCCAAATCTCATCTGGAATTGTAATGGGAGGAACCCAGTGGGAGGTTACTGAATCAGGAGGGCAGTTCCCCCATGGTGTTCTCATGATAGTCATTTCTCACAAGAGCTGATGGTTTTATAAGCATCTGACATTTTCCCCACTGGCATTCATTCTCTCTTCTGCTGCCCCGTGAAGAGGTGTCTTCCACCATGATTGTAAGTTTCCCGAGGCCTCCTTAGCCATGCAGAACTCAGTCAATAAAACCTCTTTTCCTTATAATTTACTCAGTGTCAGGTATTTCTTCATCGCACCATGAGAACAGACTAATACACTGTATTTTCCAGTTTATTTATTTTTACCATTTATAATTGTGACTAGAAGGTAAGTTTCATTTTGACAGAGATTTTATTACAGACTATATCCCTATCACTTAGGAAAGTGTCACAGGGTATAGACACTCTCCTAAGTGATAGGGATATAGTCTGTAATATTAATTGATTGAGTGAATAAATATTTTGATGGGTAACCCCACTCCCCATCCTCATGATCATAGGCATTCATTTGCTGCAAGCCTGGTCAGTTAACAAATTCCATTACCCCAGCCACACTAATTAATGTTTAGAAACAATCACATAGCCAATTACTTTGGTAACTATAGGGAATTTTGCTGTAATAACTGGAAAAACAGAAGCTCTCCTTACATTGGGCTTTCCAAACACTAAGATATTGTAAGATCGTAAGTAAGTTCAACTTTGATAAACATAGAGCTTGCTGAGAATAAAATCCCTTAAAACAAAAGTAGAGCTAAGAAGTAGTAAAGGGAAAAGTTGGAGAAAAGAGGCTGAGGAATATAAGAATGAAGGGATATGCACAAGTGTCCAAAGGCAGTGTTACAACCGCACCCCCCCATCTGTTGGAATCCGGTTATCTACTTTTAGACTTTCCAGTTATAAGAGTCAATCCATTTTTACTTATGAAAATTTGATGAGTTTCTTTCACTTGAAATAATTAATGCAAGTTCTTATTGTCCATGAGCCAAAAATAGATCTTATCTACATTATGTGAACCCTGCTATTGAAACTATTGCCATCTCTTTTTCTTTACTAGTGAAATTAATCTTTCCATTTTGAGACTTGATGCCGTCTATGTCAACATCTATGTCAATATGTCAGCTGTAGGACCACTTATATCAATAGCAAGGAGAGCTAGCAGATTATAGATCTCAGAAGGAGAAAGTCATATAGAGAGCACGGCTTTGAGCAGGTGTGTGGCCTTCAATATACTGATATAGCCAGCCTCAGGAAACCCTACACATCTATACTCCCTCAGTAACACTGTCAACGTTCCTCACTGGCCAAGGCCAATCAAAAGCCAGAGGGCATCTTTCCTTCCCTGCCCCACCAGTGCATGTGTGCATGAAAGCTGGCCTCCCACTGCTGCCAGCAAAGTGTACTCTACCAGCCCCAACATCTTACTGTCATTGTAGTTGGAGCCTTGGTGGGCCGTATGCCCACCAGCTCTGCTGCCACCAGTGCCCTGCCACTGTGCCAACACTGCCACTGCAGTGAAATTACGCATGGAGGACAGCAAACCCTCCCTACCTTCAGTGGCCACCTCCACCTGTGTGAATGCACAGAGGGTGCACACAGTCCACTGCCCACCAACACCCCACCCCACATGCTAAAACTATCACCAGTGTGACTGCTCACAGTCACCAGCAGGGCACCCACCTTCCTCAAGCTGTGCTGCCTCCGCTGCTGCTGCAAACACCTGCAGGAGGGCTGGCACCCTGGCACTTGCTGGCACTCTACTGCAGTGGATGATTGTGCATCCTGCCACACTGCCACTGTTGCTGCTGTGGGCACATGTGAATGAGGATGGATCCTGCTGCCATCACCCTGTGAAACACTTTGGCTGGCACCACCTATTGGAGTGCTATGAACAGTGGTTTGAGAGCAACTCAACCTCCATAGTGCAGTGGGTTCCTAACCTCAAGGAGCCAGAGAACAAAGTCAGGGCCTGATACCAGTCCCCCAGAGTTAGGGCACACAATCCAGGAATTGTGAGTTGAGCACTGGCCCCATAAAATCTTCCAGAAATAAAGCCAGTTGACTGAACCTACCTTATACCACAATGAAACCCTCAAGGTCATCAAATAGGATAAAAGAAAAAAAAATCCAAACGACAGCAACTTTAAAGACTGAAGGAACATCAGCGCACACAGATGAGAATCAACCAGTGCAAAAATGCTGACAATTTAAAAACCTAGAGTGCCTTCTTTCCTTCAAACAATGGCACTAGCTCTCTAGCAAGGGTTTTGAATTGGGCTGAAATGGCTAAAATGACAGAAATAGAATTCAGAAAATGGATAGGAACATGGATCATGGCAATGCAGGAGTATATTGAAACCCAATCCAAAGAAGCTAAGAATCACAATAAAATGATACGGAAACTGATGGACAAAATTGCCAGTATAAAAAAGGAATGTAACTAATCAGAGCTGAAAAACATACTACAAGAATTTCATAATGCAATCACAGTAATAATGGCAGAATAGACCAAGTGGAGGAAAGACTCTCAGAGCTTTAGGACTGGTTTTCTAAAATAAGACAGTCATACGAGAATGGACAAACAAAATGAAAAGGAATGAATAAAACCTCTGAAAAATATGGGATTATGCAAACAGACCAAATCTATGACTCATTGGTGTCCTTGAAAGAGATGGGGAGAATGGAAGCAACATGGAAAACACATTTTAGGAAATTATCCCTGAGACCTTTCCCAACCTAGCTAGAGAGACCAACATGCAAATTCAGGATATGCAGAGAACATCAGTAAAATACTTCACAAGAAAATCATCTCTCAGCCACATAGCCATCAGATTCTCCAAGGCTGAAATGAAAGAAAAAATGTTACAGGTAGCTAGAGAGAAAGGTCAAGCCACCTACAACGGGAAGCCCATCAGACTAGCAGTAGACTTCTCAGCAGAAACCCTACAAGCCAGAAGAGATTGAGGGCCAATATTCAACATTCTTAAAGGAAAGGAAATTTCAACAAAGAATTTCATATCCAGCCAAAATAAGCTTCTTAGGCAAATGAGAAATAAGATTTTTTCCAGACAAGCAAATGCCAAGGGAATTTGTTACCACTAGACTGGCCTTACAAGAGTTCCTGAATAAACCACTAAATATGGAAAGAAAAGACCATTACCAGCCACTACAAAAACACACTTAAGTACGCAGACCAGTGACACTATAAAGCAACCACACAAACAAGTCTGCACAACAGTAAGCTAACATCATGATGACAGGATCAAATTCACACATATCAATACTAACCTTGACTGTACATGGGCTAAATGCCCCCAGTTGAAAAGCAGAGTAGCAAACCAGACAGAGAACCAAGAACCAGTGGTTTTCTGTCTTCAAGAGACCCATCTCACATGCAGTGAAACCCATAGACTCATAAGGAATGCAGAAGAATCTACCAAGCAAATGGAAAACAGAAAAAAGCAGGAGGTGCAATCCTAATTTCCAAAACAAAGCAAACAAACAAAAAAACCTTAAATCATCAAAGACCAAAAGAGACATAGAAGGAGATTACACAATGGTAAAACATTCAATTCAACAAGAAGACCAAACTATCTCTAATATATATGCACCCAACACAGGAGCATCTAGATTTATAGATCAAGTTCTTGGAAACCTACAAAGAGACTTAGACTCCCACACAATAATAGTGGGAGACTTCAACACCCCACTGACAGTATTAGATGGATCATTGAGGCAGAAAATTAACAAAGAAAGTCAAGACATGAACTCAACACTGGATCAAATGGATCTGATAGACATCTACAGAACTCTTCATCCAAACACAACAGGATATACATTCTTCTCATTGCCACATAGCACATACTCTAACATCAACCACAATTAAGACATGAAACAATGCTTACCAAATGCAAAAGGATTGAAATCATGACAACCACTCTCTCAGACCATGGCACAATAAAATTAGAAATCTAGACTAAGAAAATCATTCAAAACCACAAAATTACATGGAAATTAAATAATCTGCTCCTGAATGACTTTTGTGTAAATAATGAAATAAAGGGAGAAATCAAGAAGTTATTTAAAACTAATGAGAACAAGGATACGACATACCAGAATCTCTGGGACACAGCTAAGGCAATATTAAGAGGAAAATTTATAGCACTAAACACCCACATCAACAAGTTAGAAAGATTTTAATTTAGCAACCTAACAAAACAACTAAGAAAACTAGAGAACAAAGAGCAAACCAACCACAAAACTAGCAGAAGACAAGAAATAACCAAAATCAGAGCTGAACTGAAGGAGATCAAAACATGAAAAACCATTCAAAAGATCAATGAATTCAGGAGTTGGTTATTTGAAATAGTTAATAAGATAGATAGACTGCTAGCTAGAATAATAAAGAGAAAAAGAGAAAATCCAAATAAACACAATTAGAAATGACAAAGGGTATATTACAACTGATGCCACACAAGTACAAATACCTATCAGAAAATATTATGAGGAGCTTTATGCACACAAACTAGAAAATCTAGAAGAAAGGAGTAAATTCCTGGAGACACACACTCTTCCAAGACTGAACAAGGAAGAAATCGAATCTTTGTATAGACCAATAACAAGTTCTGAAATTGAATCAGTAATAAATAGCCTACAAACCAAAAAGAGCCCAGGACCAGACAGATTGACAGCTGAATTCTATCAGATGTATGAGGGAGAGCTGGTACCATTCCTACAGAAACTATTCCAAAACATTGCGGAGGAGGAACTCCTCCCTAACTCATTATCTGAGGCCAGCATCATCCTGATACCGAAACCTGGCAGAGATACAAGAAAAAAAGAAAACTTCAGGCCAATATCCTGGGTGAATATCAATGCAAAAATCTTCACAAAAATACTGGCAAACTGTATCCAGCAGTGCATCAAAAAGCTTATTCACCATGGTCAAGTAAGCTTTACCCCTGGGATATAAGGTTGGTTTGACATATGCACATCAATAAATGTGATTCATCACATAAACAGAACTAGAGACAAAAATCACATAATTATCTTAAGAGATGCAAAAAAACTGCTTTTGACAAATTTTAACACCCTTTATGTTAAAAACTCTCAATAAACTAGATATTGAAGGAGCAAACCTCAAAATAAGAATAATCATCTATTCTATACAAACCCACAGATAACATCATACTGAATGGCAAAAGCTGGAAGCATTCCCCTTGAAAACTGGCACAAGACAAGGATTCCCTCTCTCACCACTCCTGTTCACCATGGTAATGGAAGTCCTGGCCAGAGCAATCAGGCAAGAGAAAGAAATAAAAGGCATTGAAATAGAAAGAGAGGAAATCAAACTATCTTTGTTTGCAGACAACGTGATTCTATATGTAGAAAACCTAAGAGTCTTGGCCCAAAACCTCCTTAAACTGATTAATAACTTCAGCAACATCTCAGGATACAAAACCAACGTACAAAAATCACTAGAATTCCTGTACACCAACAACAGCCAAGCTAAGAGCCAAATCAGGAATGCAATCCCATTCACAATGGCCACAAAAAGAATAAAACACCTAGGAATACAGCTAACCAGGGAGGTGAAAGATCTTTACAATGAGAACTAGAAAACACTGTTCAAAGAAATCAGAGATGCCACAAATTAATGGAAAAATATTCCATGCGTATACATAAGAAGAATCAATACCGTTAAAATGGCCATACTGCCCAAAACAATTTACAGATTCAATGCTATGCCTATCAAACTACCAATGACATTCTTTACAGAACTAGAAAAAACTATTTTAAAATTCTTACGGAACCAAAAAGCGCCTGAATATCTAAGGCAATCCTAAGCAAAAAGAATAAAGCTGGAGGCATCAAACTACCAGACTTCAAATTATACTATGGGATACAATATCCAAATCAGCATAGTATGGGTACAAAAACAGACACATAAAACAAAGGAACAGAATAGAAAGCCCAGAAATAAAACTGCACACCTACAACTGTCTGATCTTTGACAAGGCTAACAAAAACAAGTAATGAAGAAAGGACTCTCTATTCAATAAATGGTGCTGGGATAACTGGCTGGCCATATGCAGAAGATTGGAACCGGACACCTTGCTTACACCATATACAAAAATCAACTGAAGATGAATCAAAGACTTAAATGTAAAACTCAAAACTATAAAAATCCTGGGAGACAACCTAGGCAATACCATTCTGGACATAGGAACAGGCAAAGAATTCATGATGAAGACACCAAAAGCAATTGCAACAAAAGCAAAAATTGACAAATGGAATCTAAACTAAAGAGGTTCTGCACAGCAAAAGAAACTATCAACAGAGTAAACAGACAACCTACAGAATGGGAGATTTTTGCTAACTGGGCATCTGATAAAGGTCTAATATCCAGCATCTATAAGGAACTTAAACAGATTTACAAGAATAAAACAACCCAATTAAAATGTGGGTGAAGAACATAAACAGATACTTTTCAAAAGAAGATATATATGCAGCCAATAAGCATATGAAAGAAAGCTCAATGTCACTGATCATTAGAGAAATGCAAATCAAAACCACAATGAGATACCATCTCACACTAGTCAGAATGGCTATTATTAAAAAGTCAAAAAATAATGGATGCTGGCTACATTGTGAAGAAAAAGGGATGCTTATACACTGTTGGTGGGAGTGTAAAGTAGTTCAATCATTGTGTAAAGTACTGTGGCTATTTCTCAAAGACTTAAAAGCAGAACTACCATTTGACCCAGCAATCCCATTACTGGGTGTATACCCAAAGGAATATAAATCATTCTATCATAAAGACACATGCAGGTGTATGTTCATTGCTGCACTATTTGCAATAGCAAAGTCATGGAATCAGCCTAAATGCCCATCAGTGGTAGACTGGATAAAGAAAATATGATACATATACACAGCGGAATACTATGCAGCCATAAAAAATGTGATCATGTCCTTTGCAGCAATATGGATGGAGCTGGCGGCCACTATCCTTAGCAATTTAACACAGGAACAGAAAATCAAATACTGCATGTTCCCACTCATAAATGGAAGCTAAATGATCAGAATACATGGACACATAGAAGGAAATAGACACTGAGGCCTACCTGCGGATGGAGGGTGGGAGGAGAAAGAGGATCAGAAAAAAACAACTAATGGATTATAGGCTTAGTACTTGTGTAACAAAATAATCTGTACAACAAACTCCTGTGACATGAGTTTACCTACATAACAAATCTGCACATGTACCCCGGAACTTAAAATAAAAAAAAAAAAAGCCAGAGGGTATGGGGTAGCAGTGAGGAGATCTATACATATCAGCCTCTTCTGGTAGAAAGTAGGTCAAAGGAGTCTGTTGAGAAGGCACAGAGGGCCAAGGAAAGGATATATGGCATAACCTTACAGGAATTTTATTTCGCTTTTTGAAGACTAGTTTATAACTATTTTTCAGGACACTGAATTAGGAGGTAAAGCACTTATCTCTTAGAAATTACTGAATTAAAAGGAAAGTACACACAGTGAGTGCCTCAAGGCCATGCTAATCTCGTTCAAAATGTTTATTTTTGAAGATAAAAAGAAATCGTGGAGAAAACAGTGACAAAGACACTTTTCAGGACAATCTGTGATAAATTGTTAATCTAAATCCTGTTTCTCAGAGGCCCTTTGGTAAATACAGCTATCCATTATCCTAGTTTAACACTTTTGTAAATCCCAGAAAGCCTGAGAAAAGTCATAAAAAATTAATATGAAGATGAAATATTAAAATCATAAGACTCTTCCCAGAAATTTTATATGTGGCAATTTCTATATGCCTATATAAAATTTATAATTTTCTAGCTTTCTCCAGACTCAAATAACAAAATACATACTCGAGCTAGAGTCATTTTTGTAAAATGATGGTTTTGGCATTTTTTGATTATAATTGCATGTTTACTTACATTCATATAGCTCCAAGTTTTAATATGAGTTTTCATGTTGTCAATAGATCCCCCTAATATTTCAAGAAAAACAGACATAAAACACAGAATGTTAGAGTAATTTAGCTGAGTGCAAATACTCACATTTTTGCATAGATTAATTTGTGCTCTGTCTGCACCCCATTATTTCCATTTTATGATGATGACTGCCACAAAGATGAAAAACACAGGTTTTAAAAATATAAGCATTTAACCTCCACATAAACTAATCCACAAGTTTTTTTTAACTAATTTCAATTAGTATCATTAGATAACAAAATATGTAATGATATTATTCTGATCTTTGTACCACAGATTCTTGTATTTTAATGTGTCAGCTATAACTAAACCATTTTTTTTCTACTATTACAACTTTTAGAATCTGTTTCCTTCCTTAAGCACATATGGAGAAAACATTCTGCAAGGGAAAGTGTCCCTTGCAAAAAATGCCTCTTAAACAAATAAATGCTCAAATTTCTAGAAAAGAGAAATCTACTCAGATAATACAGGTCAGAGTAAAATACAGGCTACAAATCAAATTATCATAGAATGTGCCAAACGTGGATACTGGATAAAGTTGTCTGGCTGAAAACATTGTCATCCTCTCCAGTGCAAATTCTCTTTGAAATGGCCATATATATTTTACAAAATAATAAATCTCAAGTGGTACTGAAAACCTAGAATATCTATTTTATCTATTAACCATGTAATTTGAGAAATTCACTAAATACAGAAAACAGAGAAAAAAAGTTTCATCTAAACCACAGCCAAAAAGATATACTGAAGAGGATTCTGAGACAGATGTGGAATGGTACCAAAGGATGCTTTAAGCCCAGAGTCAACACAGACAAACAGTTGGGGAGAGCCCCAGAGAAAGGATTTTTTGGGTGAGTGCCTGTGGAATAGGTGGACAGAGTTCTTTCCTTCCCTGTGCATCCGCTTCATTTACTCTCAGAGTAACATTGCGAGGGAGAGTGCCTAGATCACTGAAGCCAGACATAATCAGACAGAAATTTCTGGCACAATCTACCAGCAGTTTTTTTTCCCCCACTATCTCCTGAGGCCAGCTCTGATGTCAGAACATACATCCGCATCCAGGCAAGCAGAAATAATAAAAAATATGAGAAGCTAGCAAAATAAAATCACCAAAATGTGAGGAAAATATGGTTTATTAACAGAAGTCATCAATTTGACAAGAAGTTAATCCCAGTATTTTAGAAAATAAACAGAAGACTCTTAGATGAATATAATTAGTATCTTCAGAGTGAGCCAAAATATTACAAAAATATTAGAAATAAAGGGACTTATTACAAATATAGAATGTTAAACAAGTATAAACTAATGCTGTGTAAAAATTTATGTCAATAAAATTAAAGGCTAAATGAAATAGATAATTTTCTAGGAAAATATAAATTACCTGTATTGGCTCTAGAGTAATAGAAAATAGGAATTAATGAGAATAGACACAGTGGAAAAGACAGTAAAAGACCTACTCTTTAAAAAATGGAACCATGCAGACATGCAGTTTTAAGCTGGAGGAAGAACAAAATCTGCCTACTCCTAACAAAGAAAATGAGAAATAGAAATGGGAATTTTATCTTAGATGATATTAGCAGCAATAATTTCAGACTTTATAAAGGATACCAAGTCCATTAAATATTGGACCAATTTGATAGAGAAGACAGAAAGAGATCATCACCCACTGCAGATAATGAGCAGATCTGTCATTGTGGTAGATGTCCAAAGTGATTAGTACCATCCAGTGGAAATTTAACTAATCTTGTGTTAGACATTCAAGGTCTAGTGTGTAGCATGACTGAAGAAGCCCTCTTTTTCCTCTTGTAGTGGCAAGGGAGTTGGGATTGAAGAAAATAAAACTATATGTATTCAATTTTTGTAACAAGGCAGCTTACCACCCTCTTCTTTATGTTAGCCTAAAGTATTCACCTGGTCTCTTTCCACATTAAATTCTGTAAATAACTGGGGCCAGAAAGAACTTCTCATATTCAAGGGTGTGCGACAAAGTTAAAGAACATAGTGCAATTAAAAAAAAAAACAGTTGAAGCATTTCTACAACTGAAAACAAATCTATTTAAATGCAGAGGAGTTTTCAGAATATTGAATTAAATGTAATAGAAAATAATAAAAGCATTTAAGTAATTGGAGAGAAAGAGGTAGATGTGGAAGTTTGCCAGAATAGATCCACTACATTCTTTCTTGGGGTTCATGTAGAGGAGAATAGAACAAATAGAACAGAAACTATATTTAAAGACATAGCCATGAAAAAGATTCTTGAAATAAAAGAATACTTGGTTCAATTCAATGGATATTGTATTCCATTTAAAATTGCCTCCAATTCATTAATACTAAGACCTTTTCACATAAATTTCCTATGATTAAAAGTAAAGCAAGATTTTTATGGCATAGAAACTACCAAAACGATATAAAATAAAATATTATCTCACCTTAAGAGTTACTTGTTAGGTCTATTTTAACTTTCTCTACAGCGTTTGTCAATGTAATAAGGAAGTAAAGCAATTCTCGGAAGACCAAGTAGAGAAAGTGTGACTCAAACTTTTTGTACCATTCTACATTTTTTAGTATCTCTAAAGGTAGCAGATATTTTCAGCCAGGTAAGAATTCGGGCAAGATAATTTCTAAAAACTCTTCTTTAAGAAATTACTAGAGGATGCATTTCAACCAACCTAGAAATAAACACGAAGACTGTGGTTAAGCCTAATGTCATTTAAATGTTGAAGTAAGACTTTCATATCTAGGAAAACTGTGGTTACAGAACAAGTTCTGTGACAAGGCAGAAATAACACTATTAATATCAAATGTTAAATGATAGAGGGAAAAAGAAGGGAGGTGTATAAAAATCCTGATTTCATAGTTTTAAAATGTAGTGGTAAAGTTTGCAGACACCAAAATGCTGATTAAACCAGGTAGTAGTGGCATAAGAATATATGAGGTAAAAATAATTACTAGAAAAACAATAAAATAACTCATGTAAATTAGGTGGTAAATGGAAGGAACTAGAGTCAGAGGGAGTGAAGTAAGCTGATATTCTAATTGCTTATAGTAGTAAGTCAATAAATATTGTATAATAAAAGGAAATTAAGATTGTTATAAAAAGTTGTGACCATAAAAACTCACTCTTCTCAGAAGTAAACCACATAAGCACTTACAGAAAGAGCATCAGAAAACACATATTTCATACTAAAGAATAAAAACATTTGAAGCATCTCACAACTGTTAGGATGGCTATTATCAAAATGACTAAGGGATAGGAAGTGTGGGAGAAAAGGAATTCTTGCATACTATTAGTGGGAATGCAAATTGGCAGAGCTATTATGGAAAAGCTATTATGGATGTTCCTCAGAAAATTAAAAATAGAACTATCATATGACCTAGAAATTTCACTACTGTGTATGTCTCCAAAGGAAATGAAATCAGTATTTCAAAGAGATATATGCACAAACACACACAAAGAAATTTTAGCCTTAAAAGAGAATAAAATTCTGTCATTTGCTACGTCATAGATAAATCCGGAGTACATTATGCTTAATGAAATAAGCCAGACAGAGACAATTACTGTATGATCTCACTGATATGTAGAATTTAAAGTCAAACTTACAGAATCAAAGAGAATGTGAGGGGCTCAAGTGGAGTCAGGATTGAGAGATGTTGATTACAGGGTAAAAAGTTTTAGTTAGACTGGGCGCGGTGGCTCATGCCTGTAATCCCAGCACTCTGGGAGGCCAAGGCAGGCAGATCATCTGAGGTCAGGAGTTCAAGACCAGCCTTGTCAACATGGCAAAACCCCGTCTCTACTAAAAATACAAAAATTACTCGGGTGTGGTGGTGGGAGCCTGTAATCCCAGCTACTCAGGAGGCTGAGGCAGGAGAATCGCTTGAACCTAGGAGGCGGAGGTTGCAGTGAGCCGAGATCATGCCACTCCACTCCAGTCTGGGAGATAGAGGGAGACTCTGTCTCAAAAAAAAAAAAAAAAAAAAAAGTTTTAGTTAGGCAGGATAAGTTCTGGGAGTCTAATGTACAAGGATGGTGATTATAGTTGATAATACTGTATTACATATCTTAAATTTGCTACAGAGTAGATTGTAAATATTCTCACCCTCCCCCCACACACAAGACCACTATGTGAGGTTATAGGTGTGTCAATTAACTTAATTATTGTAATAATTTCACAATGTATACATATATCAAATAATCACTGTATACCTTAAATAAATGTAATTTTTATTTATTGATTATACATCAATAAAGCTGGGAAGAAACTCATAAAAACATTTCAAATAAGAAGCCAAACATAAAATAGAAATTAGAAGACACAGGAAGAACTATCACAGGGCAAATCACAAAACTGGGGTTCAGCCCTGGAGGCCATGTGGCTTCTTGATTTCTTGCAGAAAGGAATTGAAGAGCTAGCTGACAGGATAAAGTGAAAGCAAGTTTATTAAGAAAGTAAAGGAATAAAAGGGTGGCTATTCCATAGTCAGAATGGCCCTGAGGGGTGCTGATTGGTTACTTTTATGGTTATTTCTTGATCATACTCTAAATATGGGGTAGATTATTCATAAGTTTTCCAGAAAAGGGTGGGGAATTCCTGGAACTGAGGGTTCCTCCCCCTTTCAGACTACATTAGGTAGTTTCTAGATGTTGCCATGGCATTTGTAAACTGTCATGGCACTAGTGAGTGTCTTTTAACATGCTAATGCATGATAATTAGCGTATAATGAGCAGTGAGGACCACAGGAGGTTGTTTTTATTGCAATCTTGGTTTTGATGGGTTTTGTCTGGCTTCTTTACCACATCTTATTTTATCAATGGAATCTTTGTTACCTGTGTCTTGTGAAACCAGTCCTGCAGAACTTCTATCTCAGAACATTTTGCCATGAGAAACTGTACTACTAAGAATTCATTCACTCATTTTTTATTTCCTGGGGACAGTGTAGATAAAGTACTGAAAAACCCATACATATGATCCATCTCTGATCTCATAGATCTCATATCTTGTGAGCCATAGATAAATAATAAGTAACCAAATACATTATGTATTTTGTGAAAATATTAAATAGCATAAAGAAAAATAAATAACAATAAGAGACAAGAAAGTGATTGAGATAGAGGATGGGGGAGAATTTTTAGATAAAGTACTCAAATAAGAAAGTGTAAACCAAAAAGTATCCGAGACAGATCTCAATCTATTCAGAGATTTATTTTGCTAAGGTTAAAGACATGGCTGGAAAAAAGGAACACAAAGTCATAGAAACAGACTGTGGTCTCTGCGTTTTTTCCAAAGCTGATTTTGAGGGCTTCGGTATTTAAAGGGCAAAAGATGGCTGGAGGGGAAGGAGGGAGCTGTGGTCACATTACTGAGTCCACATGTTGTGATATAGTTTGGCTGTGTCCCCACCCAAATATGATATGGAATTGTAGATCCCATAATCTCCTGGTGTCATGGGTGGGACCCAATGGGAGAGATAATTGAATTGTGGGGGTGGGTTTTCCCATGCTATTCTCATGATAGTGAATAAGTCTCACAAGATCTTATGGTTTTATAAAGGGCAGTTCCCATGCACACACTGTCTTGCTGCCACTATGTAAGATGTGCCTTTGCTCCTCCTTCACCTTTCACCATGATTGTGAAGCCTCCCCAGCCATGTGGAACTGTGAGTCCATTAAACCTCTTTTTCTTTATAAATTAACCAGTTTTGAGTATTTCTTCATAGCAGTATGAAAATGGACTAATACAGTAAATTGGTACCAGTAGACTAGGGTACTCTATTAAGATAGCTGAAAATATGGAAGCAACTTTGGAACTGGGTGACAGGCAGAGATGGGAACAGTTTGGAGGCCTCAGAAGAAGACAAGAAGATGTGGGAAAGTTTGAAGCTTCCTAGAGACTTGTTGAATGGTTTTGACCAAAATGCTGATAGTGATATGGACAATGAAGTCCAGCTTGAGGTGGTCTCAGATGGAGATGAGGAACTTACTGAGTACTGGAGCAAAGGTGATTCTTGCTATGCTTTAGCAAAGAGACTGGTAGCATTTTGCCCTGCTCTAGAGATCTGTGGAACTTTGAACTTGAGAGAGATGATTTAGGGTATCTGGCAGAAGAAATTTTTAAGCAGCAAAGTGTTCAATATGTGACTTGGATGCTCTTAAATGCATTCAGTTTTATTCATTCACAAATATATTGTTTGGAATTGGAACTTATGTTTAAAAGGGAAGCAAAGCATAAAAGTTTAGAAAATTTGCAGCCTGATGCTGTGATAGAAAAGAAAAACCCATTTTCTGAGGAGAAATTCAAGCTTGCTGCAGAAATCTGCGTAAGTAATGGGGAACCAAATGTTAATTGCCAAGACAATGGGGAAAATGTCTCCAGGGCATGTCAGAGGTCTTCATGGCAGCCCCTCACATCACAAGCCCAGAGGCCTAGGAGGAAAAAATGGCTTTGTGGGCCAGGCCCAGGGCCTTGCTGCTTTATGCAGTCTTGGGATATGTATCTCAGCCATGGCTAAAAGGGCTCAATGTACAGTTCAGGCTGTTGCTTCAGAGGGTGCAAGCCCCAAGCCTTGGTGACTTACATGCGGTGTTGGGCCTGTGGGTGGACAGAGGAACTGAGGTGTGGTAACCTCTGCCTAGATTTCAGAGCATGTATGGAAAAGCCTGTATGTCCAGGCAGAGGTGTGCTTCAGAGGTTGAGCCCTTGTGAAGAACCTCTGCTAGGGCAGTGTGAAAGGGAAATGTGGGGTCAGAGCCCCCACACAGAGTCCCCACTGGGGCACTACTGCCTATTAGAGGTGTGAGAAGAGGGCCACCATCCTCCAGACCCCAGAATGGTAGATCCACTGACAGCTTGTACCATGCACCTGGAAAAGCCAGAGATACTCAATGCCAACTCATGAAAACAGCCATGAGGGTGGCTGTACCCTGCAAAGCCACAGGGGCAGAGCTGCCCAAGATCATGGGAACCCTTTTCTTGCATCAGCATGACCTGAATGTGAGACATGGAGTCAAAGGAGATCATTTCAGAACATTTCTCTCCTGCTGGATTCTGGAATTTCATGGGGCCTGTGGTCCCTTTGTTTTGGCCAATTTCTCCCATTTGGAATGGGTGTATTCACCCAATACCTATATCCCCATTGCAGGAAGTAGCTAACTTGCTTTTGATTTTACAGGCTTATAGGCAGAAGGGACTTGCATTATCTCAGATGAGACTTTGGACTGTGGACTTTTGAGTTGATGAAATGAGTTGAGATTTTGGGGGGATTGTTTGGGAAGGCATAATTGGTTTTGAAATGTGAGGCCATGAGTTTTGGGAAGGGGTGGGCCGGAATGATACTGTTTGTTTGTGTCTCTACCCAAATCTCATTTTGAATTGCAGCTCCTATAATCCCCATGTGCCACGGGTGGAACCCAGTGAGAGGAAATCATATCATGGGGAGAGGGGGAGGCTTCCTTTGTTGTTCTCATGATAGTAGGACCTTATGGTTTTATAAAGCGCAGTTCCCCAGCACATACTCTCTTGCTTCCCACCATGCAAAATGTGTCTTTGTTCCTCCTTTGCCTTCCACCATGATTGTGAGGCCTCCCCAGCCATGTGGAACTGTGAGTCCATTAAACCTCGTTTTCTTTATAAATTATCCAGTCTTGGATATTCCTTCATAGCAGTATGAAAATGGACTAATACATGCTGCAAGAGAAGCAGGTAGAGGAATAGTCAATTATGTATTTTTCTCCCACTCAGTAAATCAACATTTCACATAAGATAAGGTGAGCACTGAATAGCTACCTGTGGAGATATTTGGCATTCCTCCCCCTTTCAGACCATATTGGGTAAATTCTATTGTTTAGGAACAAAAGGAAAGGCAGTTTCTTGCACGCCTCAGCTTTTAGCTTATTTTTTTTTTTTTTCCTACTGGCATAGTGAGGTGTGGTCCCAAGATTTTATTTTATTTTTTTTCACAAAAGTGATACCACAGTATAGAGCCGAATGCAATGAGAAAGCAAGGCACCCAAAGCTTCCCTGGAAGACATTTCCAGGTGAAAGGTACAGCTAATGCCAAGGCACTGAGGGGAAACTACTAGGCTACTGCGGTTAGAGTGTGGTAAGAGCATCAGGGTGGATAGGAACAGAAAGGAAATTGCAGTCTCCAGTCTAAACAAGGGCCAATAATAAGTCTCTTTATGTGGTATTTGCTCCAGGGAATGCTGTGACCAAAGTATTCATTTATTACTGTAGCTGCCAGGAGTATTGGCTGCTGATGGCTTATGAATGACCCTTAGAAGAATGGATATGGCTCACCCAAAGTGCTACCCATTTCTGAGGGCCACAGCATCAAATTAATGGTTCACGTAGTTGTACAAAGGCCCTTGAAAAACCATGGGATGACTTCGAAGGGCTAGTCTAGCTTCAATGCTCCCCATGGAATGAATACAGACCTTCTTTGCAATTGTGTCACAGTACAATTTCTCTGCTTAATCTTGCTTTCCACACTTCTTTATAGATGTTTTCCCCAGTGCATTCTCCAATAAGCCATTAGCAAATAAAGCTTCGTCACTGAGTTTGCTTCTAGGAAACCTAATCTAACCTATATGCTATGGTATGAAGAAATTATTTCTTGATAGTAAAACCCATTGAACACTTTTGACAAGGGGGATAACATGATCTGCTACATATATTAAAATTTCACATGTGATGTCGTGTGGAGAAAAGACCAAAGGGAGGCAAGCATGAAAACAGAGAGGCAAATTAGGGAGTCTGCAATGAAGTGGCTGTGACTGCCTGAGGAGTTCTTCCTGCCTGCTGGAAAATGAAAGACCACAGCATTATAGTAGAGAAAGAGTTTAACAGATATGAGAGCGGCCATGCCACGTGGGAGATGGAGTTCATTCTCAAATTATCTCCTCCAAAGCTCCTATGTTAGGTATTTTTCTTTCTTTCTTTTTTTTTTTTTTTTTTTTCTGTGAGCAACAAGGCTGTTTATTTCACCTGGGTGCAGGTGGGCTGAGTTCAAAAAGAGAGTCAGCAAAGGGTGGTGGATTATCATTAGTTCTTACGGGTTTTGGGATAGGTGGAGGAGTTAGAAGCAATGTTTTGCCGGCAGGGGGTGGATCTCACAAAGTACATTCTCAAGGGTGGGGAGAATTACAAAGAACCTTCTTAAGGGTGGGGGAGATTACAAAGTACATTGATCACTTAGGTTGGGGCAGAAACAAATTACAATGGTAGAATGACATCAGTTAAGGCTATTTTCACTTCTTTTGTGGATCTTCAGTTGCTTCAGGCCATCCAGATGTATACGTGTAGGTCACAGGGGATATGATGGCTTAGCTTGGGCTCAGAGGCCTGACATTCCTGTCTTCTTATATTAATAGGAAAAGCAAAAAAAAAAAAAAAAAATAGTGAAGTGTTGGAGCAGCAAAATTTTGGGGGGTGGTATGGAGAGATAATGGGCGATGTTTCTCAGGGCTGCTTTGAGCGGGATTAGGGGCAGCATGGGAACCTACAGTGGGAGAGATTCAACTGAAGAAAGATTTTGGGGTAAGGGGTGATATTGTGGGGTTGTTAGAAGGAGCATTTGTCGTATAGAATTATTGGTGATGGCCTGGATGCGGTTTTGTATGAATTGAGAAACTAAACGAAAGACACAAGGTCCGAATAAGAGAAGGAGAAAAACAGGTATTAAATGACTAATAATTGGGAGGACCCAGGACATCCAATTAGAGAGTGCCCAAGGGAGTTCAGCATAATTACTTGCTTGGTTGGTGAGTTTTGGGGCTCTATCCTTGACAGAGTCCTCCTTTTTAAGTTGGAGGCTGAGCTTGTTGAGGTGGGTTTTTAAAAGACCATTAGTCTGTTCTACCTTTCCTGAAGATTGAGGACGGTAAGGGGCATGAAGGTTTCACTGAATACCAAGAGCCTGAGAAACTGCTTGGGGGATTTGTAAAGGACTGTCAGTTATCAGACTGTATAGAGGTGGGAAGGCCAAACCGAGGAATTATGTGTGACTGCGGTGGCCTTCTCAGACCCTGTGGGAAAGGCATCTACCCATCCAGTGAAATTGTCTACCCAGACCAAGAGGTTTTTTAGTTTCCTGACTCGGGGCATGTGAGTAAAGTCAATTTGCCAGTCCTGGGCAGGGGCAAATCCCTGAGCTTGGTGTGTAGGGAAGGGAGGGGGCCTGAACACTCCCTGAGGAGTAGTAGAATAGCGGATGGAACACTGAGAAGTGATTTCCTTGAGGATAGATTTCCACGATGGAAAGGAAATGAGACGTTCTAAGAGGCAGGCTAGTGGCTTGTACTATAGCATAGCCTGCCTTTTCTGGTGTGTGGCGATTAGGCCTGGTGGCACTGCCATCAATAAACCAAGTGTGATCAGGGTGAGGAGCAAGAATGAAGGAAATATAGGGAAATGGAGTGAATGTCAGGTGGATCAGAGAGATACAGTCATGGGGGTCAGGTGTGGTATCAGGAATAATGTGGGAAGCCGGATTAAAGTCCAGGCCGGAACAGTGGTAACAGTGGGAGACTCAACAAAGAGTGAGTACAGCTGAAGGAGCCGTGGAGCAGAAAGTATATGTGTCAGGTGTGTGAGGAAGAAAATGGATTTTGGAAGTTATGAGAACTGTAGGGAGTGATTTGAGCATAGTTTGTGATTTTGAGAGCCTCTAAAAGTATTAGGGTGGCGGCAGCCGCCGGACAGAGACATCATGGCCAGCCTAAAACAGTAAGGTCAAGTTGTTTGGACAAAAAGGCTACACGGTGCGGTCCCGGTCCTTGTGTGAGAATTCCGACTGCACAGCCCTGCACTTCAGCTGTGTGTAATGAAAAGGGTTGGGATGAATTAGGGAGAGCTAGTGTGGGACAGCTTCTAGGGCTGTTTTTAAGGAACAGAAAGAGGAGTGGCGAGAGGATTTAGGATCTATGGGGTAAGCTAGGTTTGCTTTTGTGAGTTTCTATAATGGTTTGGTCAGGATGATAAAACTAGGCATCCAAAGGCGGAAGTACCTAACCATGCCTAGGAAGGAAAGGAGTTGTTGTTTTGTAGAAGGAGTTGGGGTTTGGGAGATTAGCCGGACATGATCAGCAGGGAGAGCACGTGTGTTTTCACGAAGAATTATGCCGAGATAGGTAACAGATGAGGAAGAAATTTGAGCTTGACTGAAGTAATGGGGGCTGTCTGCAAAGCCTTGCGGCAGTACAGCCCAGGTAATTTGCTGAGCCTGATGGGTGTCAGGGTCAGTCCAAGTGAAAGCGAAGAGAGGCTGGGATGAAGGGTGCAAAGGAATAGTAAAGAAAGCATGTTTGAAATCCAGGACAGAATAATGGGTTACAGAGGGGTTGTGGAAGGAGGTATTGAGGATAGGAGAGTATGTGGCTTTGGCACCACGGGGTGGATAGGCAAGACAATTTGGTTGATAAAGCGCAGATCCTGAACTAACCTGTAAGACTTGTCCAGTTTTTGGACAGGTAAAATGGGGGAATTGTAAGAGTTTATAGGCTTTAAAAGGCCATGCTGTAACAGGCAAGTGATAACAGGCTTTAATCCTTTTAAAGCGTGCTGCGGGATGGGATATTGGCATTGAGCAGGGTAAGGGTGATTAGGTTTCTATGGGATGGTAAGAGCTGCATGATTGGTCACCAAGGAGGGAGTAGAAGTGTCCTATACTTGTGAATTAAGGTGGGGAGATCCAAGGGGAGGATGTGAAGGGGCTTTGAACTGGGGAAAAGGGCAGCAATGAGGTGTGGCTAGGTAGGTAGCCTAGGTAGGCAATGAGGTAGCCTAGGAATAGTCAGGGAAGCATATAATTTAGTTAAAATGTCTCGGCTTAATAAGGGAGCTGGGCAGGTGGGGATAACTAAAAAGGAGTGCTTAAAAGCACATTGTCTAAATTGGCACCAGAGTTGGGAAGTTTTAAGGGGTCTAAAAGCCTGGCCATCAATACCCACAACAGTTACGGAGGCAAAGGAAATAGGCCCTTGAAGAAAAGGTAACGTGGAGTGGGTAGTCTCCATATTGATTAAGAAGGGGATGGACTTACCCTCCACTGTAAGAGTTACCCGAAGCTCGGCATCCTTGATGGTCCAGGGGGCTTCCAAGGTGATCGGGAAGCATCAGTCTTCAGCTGCTAATCCGAGAAGATCTGGAAAGGAGTCAGTCAGAGAGCCTTGGGCCAGAGTGGTCAGGACTTGTTCAGCTCAAGTCAATGACTGCCAGCTTTTCCATTTTTCCCCTGCTACCAACTCAGGACAAACCAAAAAAGCCAAATACATTCTGGGATCCAATCACATGAGATTCTCCACTTCTAGTTGTCACACCTTCATCTTTTCCATGCCAACATCTTCCAATTAGAGCCTACCTGAAAGCCTTCCTCTTTTTCACTATGATTCAGCTTTCAAATTCCCCTGCCTGCCTTTAAATCTCTGCTAAATACAAGTGATGATGGCTGACTCTCTTGCTATACCAAGATCCAAGTAGTCTCTGTTTCTTCTCATTTAGATGGTCTTTGTTATTTTCACAGCAGTTAAACAGGCCTCTTAAATGCTGGACTTCACAGAGGCTTTAACATGGGAATGTGTCCCATAAACCTCTAATCCTGGGAGGCAAATGTAATTTTTCTTATATTTATTCTACCATGCATTATTCTTTTTCTTGGAGCACATTCTGGAAAATGTGTTCATGCAAATTGTTCCCAGTGCAATTCTTTTTAGTTTCTTAATTACCCTTCTGGAGCAATAAATAATGGATCCTGGGCAAATATCAAGATATTTGTGGTTTTCTCCCACATTCATTTGTAAGTCTAATTGTATTGGGCTGAACTTACGTTAGATATAAGTGATATTATAATTTTAAATTAAATCATGACATATACTCTATTTCCTTTTTTAATAAAAGGAGAGATGATTGCCTTGCCATCATCACTCATTTATAAGCAGTTATAAAACAAATATCCTTGATTTCTCTCTTTAGCCACTTGTATTTTCTGCATTTGAATGCTGATGCATGGCAAAGACTCTTTGCCTTTTCCTTTGTCATTTTCAATTCCTCCCTTCTCCTGAAGGGGAAATACAGATAAATAAGAGGCTTAATTCTCCACGTTGAAAATAGGGAAGAAACTCCCTCTATCTCTTTTTTTTAAAGAAAATTCACTTTAGAAACTTGTAAACTCTCTGTGACTTTGAAATGTACAAAAATACTTTTAAAAGCTAAATAAGTCTCTTACTACCTTCATGACCCAGGAAGATCTCTTTCAAAAACTTGAGAGCCATATCTTGGAAATGTAACCATCAAGGAAGATAGCATCCCTATGTCTCAATTTCTGTGGGAGAGCTAGAGCCTAACTTGAATGGGTGTTTGTACCTTATGACTATCTTCTGTCATAATGATATGGGAAGTTTG
This sequence comes from Pan troglodytes, assembly GCF_028858775.2. Classification (NCBI taxonomy): domain Eukaryota; kingdom Metazoa; phylum Chordata; class Mammalia; order Primates; family Hominidae; genus Pan; species Pan troglodytes. Next base: position 140,373,697 of record NC_072404.2, read on the forward strand.
TTATTCCTTTGGATAAAGCCAATTAACTAACACAAATGGTCACCCCAATTACTACGTAAATTTAGAATAAACTGTTACAGAAAGGGGTCCGGAGCCAGACCCCAAGAGAGGTGGATCTTGTGCAAGAAAGAATTCAGTCTGAGGCCATAGAGTAAAGCAAGAGCAAGTTTATTAGGAAAGTGAAGGAATAAAAGAATGGCTACTCCAAAGAGCAACCGCGAGGGCTGCTGCTTGCCCATTTTTATGGTTATTTCTTGATTACATGCTAAACAAGGGATTGATGATTTATGCCTCCCCCTTTTAGACCATATAGAGTAAATTTTTGATGTTACCATGGCATTTGTAAACTGTCATGTTGCGGAGTGTAACAGTGAGAACAACAAGAGGTCACTCTTGTCGGCATCTTGGTTTTGGTTGGTTTTAGCCGGCTTCTTTACGGCCAACTGTTTTATCAGCAAGGTCTTTATGACCTGTAGCTTGTGCTGACCTCCTATCTCATCGGTGACTTCAGAATGCCTTAACTGTCTGGGAATGCAGCCCAACAGGCCTTATTTTACCTAGCCCCTATTCAAGATGGAGTTGCTGTGGTTCAAATGCCTCTGACAAAACTATGTGCGACAAACGGTGCTGTCAAGTTCTCTTACCTGAGAACTAATTGTTTATCTTAGGACCACATATATAATGGGTTGAAACTGCATGGCTCTATAAATGCTGGTGAGACTCCTTTCTGTCTGCAATCTCTTAGCAGATTGCCTGGGATGCATACCACTTTCTGGTTTAATGCTTATTCAATAATAAATAAAACTGTTTTTTGGTTTTTTTTTTTCTCCTCTTTGTGGAGTGGTTTTCTGGGTTGGGAGAGGATTTTGTTTTTAATTATTCTTCCCCAACACTACCTTTCCCTGAAAGTAGTATTTCTAGATGGTTTGGACGGTAACAGAAACTCTGGGTTACCAGGCTGTAGATGGGTATGCCAAGACAGAGCTGAGGAAGTTAATAAGGTAGTCCTTTGGAAATAATCAATAGATATTGCCTAAGAGAGCTTAAGTGCAGTTCCAGTTGTATTATTTGCAGGTATATAGAGAAGGTTGTTATGATTGAGAGAGTAATATAGAGAAAAAAAATCTCGCTGAACTCCTAGTTAAGGAAATGGAAGAAGGAAGGAGAGCCTGACAAAGAGGAAACAAAGGAAGAAAAAAACCTTGAAGGTGCAGGTTAGTGGAGAAAGGTCTTCAAGACACAACAGTTTCAGATAGTTGTTAGTTTTAGTTACTTCTGTAAAGAGGATGAGAATGAGGAGAACAGAGAAATCTGTCACTTGTATGTCAAGTAGAAAGTTTTTGTAGACGAAAATTTTGTTAAAGTAGTGGGTATTTAAGCATTTTGAAAATACTTCTGTTTTCAAGCTTAACAGGAATGAGGTAGAATTCCTTTCAAGAATTTTATAGAGCTTATTGAAGACAGTTATCCTGTACCTTTGTGTTCTCTTGTTTAGACTAAACCATATAATTCACTTCAGTTCTGCTTTTGCTGAGGTTTCTATTATTCAGTTTTCCTGACACCTTCCACACATACTTCAGCTAGTCAATACCCATATTAAAAATGCTCTCTGGTCTTTTCTAATATTCTAGTAATATTAAGACCTGTCCAGATTACATTCTAACTCTTTAGAAAAAAATAACTGACATTAAATATTTATTGATTCAGGCAAAGTTAATAGTTACTTGGGGCAACTGTAATATGGTTGGTTAATTTTGAACTTGCCATTTCATAGAACATGGAACCTTTGTTAAACTAAATTCTTCCATTCTAGACTTGGCAATTTAAAAAATCTAAACATTAGAATTTTATTTTTTCATATTCACTTTTATTTGGCTAGAATCAGCTTATTATTTCTAGCAGAACTTTTCGAATATCAATGTTATTGAAACTATCAGCTGTGCTCTCAATTCTGTATTATTAACAAATTTAATAAGTATGTCTTTTATCTTTCCTCTGGATGAGACATTGACTTTCATTCGCTATTCTCCAGAACAATCCACTATTCAGAAAGAAAGCAGGCATTACAAAATTCAAAATGTTATTCAATACATGATATTATTATAGTATATTATTAGGTAAATTATTTTTTAAATTAATATGTATATTATTTATATTCAAGTATTTTTTCAACTCATATGTATATTATTTACATATGCCAGGCACTGCTCTAAATAGAAATACTAGCCCAGTTAACTTTTATCATAGCCCTATGAGGTAACGCCATTATTATTCCCATTTACAGATGACTAAACTGAGGCAGAAAGTGGTTACATAATTTGTCCAAAATTAGTCTTAGATAATAAATAGCAGAGCCAGGATCGGAACCTAGAAATTCTCACTCCAGACAAGTGCTATGTAACCAAGCTCGATCTCCGTTCCATGTCAATGTATAACTCTGCAGCAACACCACACTTTTATTACAAATTCAATATTACTGTTAGTAATGATAGACAAGTCAATGTTATTGTTAGTATTGATAAAACCTTTGGAAGTATGATTAAATGCTTTTTATGTTTATGTTCAAAAATTTAGTTTGTCAAATATTGTCATTAGTCCTAGAAAACCCATTTTTAAAATAGTAGTAGTTAAATAGCAGAGCATAAGCAAGACATTGTGAAATGAAAAATGATTTAATTTCCATAACTGGATTTGAGCCTTTTTATTTTGGAATAAAACTGTAAGCACTTAAATATTTTGAGCTTAATCATTTATTAAGATAGAGGGAATTCACACCTCTCTTGGTATTAAATTGTTCAGGCTGTCTGGCTTCACAGCAGTTTACAAGAAGCTAGTGAATTGATTTATAACATGAAGGCTATCTTTGCAACCACAGAAGCTAGCTGTTCTATTATTTGGTAACTGGAATCTTAGATTGTAAAAACACAGTAAAATCTTTAGTGAGAAGAACATGCCCTCACAATTTGTTGTTCACATACAGAGCTCATGTAAAATTTAAAGTAAATCATCTGAAAAATAAAGATATTTTAAGATGAAAATGGAGTCACATTTACTCTCATTTTCTGTGTTCAGCCATTATCTCAGACTGATTTTCAAAGTATTTTTGTTAACACACATATATTAGAAAAACTGCTAGGTAAACTAACACAAATGAGGATGTCTGTAGAAACGGACATAAAAATGGGAACAACAGACACTGTGGAGGCAGGGAAAAAAGGGAGGTTGAAAAACTACCTACTAGGTACTGTGCTTAGTGAGTTGGGCACTTAGTGAGATAGTGATCTGGGCAATGGGATCTGTACCCCAAACCTCAACATCACACAGCATATCCATGTGTACCCCGAGTCTAAAATAAAAGTTGAGGCTGTAATCCCAGGACTTTGAGAGGCCAAGGCAGGTGGATCACGAGGTCAGGAGATCAAGACCATCCTGGCCAACACTGTGAAATCCCGTCTCTACTAAAAAAAATACAAAAAATTAGCCAGGCATGGTGGCGGGCACCTGTAGTCCCAGCTACTCAGGAGGCTGAGGCAGGAGAATTGCGTGAACCTGGGAGATGGAGCTTGCAGTGAGCTGAGATTGCACCACTGCACTCCAGCCTGGGCAACAGAGCAAGACTCTGTCTCAAAAAAAAAAAAAAAAAAAAAAAAGAAAGAAAAAAAGTTGAAATGATAAAAAAAAGAGATGGTTTTATTCCTCTTAAAAAAAGCAAATTTAAATATAATAAGTGACAAAACTTATATCTTGCATTTGTACTTGACATTGTTCTTGCAGTCCTGATAATTTATTTTTAAATATTTAAGTATTATTTTAGGACTAATTTCTAATTCTTGATGCCCAGAAATGAAGTCATCATTTTCAAAATATCTACTGGACTGGGCTAGAAATTTGACTTTTCACTGTGACTTTTCATCTCTTGAATATAAAAAAACAGAGACATTCATATCTTTCCCCTTTATCTTACAGAAACGGTCTGATATAAATACACGAGATTTGGGTTTTACCTGTCATTTTGGGGAGAATGCCATTTTTTATTTATCAGTGACTAATTGAGAAATGATTGGATCTTATATATCTTTAGTAAGAAGCCCTTACATTTATTTTCGGGCACCATCGTTATTTGACATCAAACAATTGAAAGGCAATTCTTAAATAATTGATGATACAAAAGTGAATGGCTACTGAAACAGATATGCTAAAAATAAAAATCTCATACTTTCACTTAGATATAAAATTGAATGGAAGGCCGAGGCAGACAGATCACGAGGTTAGGAGAGGGAGACCATCCTGGCTAACGCGGTGAAACCCAGTCTCTACTAAAAATACAAAAAATTAGCCGGGCGTGGTGGCGGGCACCTGTAGTCCCAGCTACTCAGGAGGCTGAGGCGGGAGAATGGTGCGAACCCAGGAGGCAGAGCTTGCAGTGAGCCAAGATTGTGCCACTGCACTCCAGCCTGGGCAACAGAGTGAGATTCCGTCTCAAAAAAAAAAAAAAAAAAGCTGAATAGATTATTTCTACAGAAAAAAGTTCTTTGAAAGTTAATCAGCATAATAATTTTAACATCACATATAAAAATGTTAAAATATTAAATTATGAAAAATGAGATTCGTATCAACTGGGAAATGCAACTGGATAAATAATTCTTTATGAAACAAACTCACACATCTGAGGGAGGCCATATTAGCTGTTAATCTTGTTGAGAAGGTACCTGTTTAAAGCTTCAATCTACAACATCAAACCTATTGAATTGTTCAAAACCAAATATATGTTTTAATAAGTTAGAAGTATGTTAAAATTAAATCAATTTTCACCCAAAAATACAAGTTCAAAAATGTGTAGAATAATTTCAACATGTTGTATAAAATTTCTAAAAGTTTTATATTCCTGTAGCGATAGCTGTCCACTCTTGGGAAACTTTCCTGTCAAAACTAAGAAAAATAGGGTTATATACAACATGGTACCTACAATTATGAGGTGTATGGCTTACCAATTGTTTTAATTGATAGAGTAAATCATATTTACAAAATTCATACATGCTAAGCACATTGTGTATCTTTATTTTTGCCTGTCTTCTTCCCTGAACAAACACCATAGACATTCATTATGGATACTCAACTTGCTAGCTCTAGAAACAGATAAAATGAAGATAATCAAAGCTATATGGCTGGAAGATAGTTTTGGGCAATGTGAAATCATTAACATATTGTAAGAAAGCCCCTAATTTATAGTAAATGTTATGTTGAAGTATTTCTTTGAAAAGATTTGTTGTTAAAATACTAATTTATTGCTTCTCAAAACGTATTGAACAGCATACAACATAGGAAAAGCTTCCCAAAAGCAAAATGACATTTTGACAAGAACACTAAATTTAGTTTTCTTAATTAGTATTTTAACAACAAATATTTTCAAAGAAATATTTCAAAAAAAACATTTACTTTTAAAGTGGAAGTATGGGAAATAAATGTTTATTTTACTGCCATTTCATTAGGAAATGGGGAGTGGATGGTCCACCTCAAGAATTAAAGGTTCTTAAGATTACTGTGGTTTGTTGTGTCATTTCTATGCATTAATAACTCAAGTTGAGGAGTTTATAGCTGATTATTTTGGAAGTAAACTTCTTAATACTTTCTCTGGAACTTTTGTTTTGAGACTTGAAAAATGTCTATGAATTTTTTGTTGCAGTGAGGAAGATAAAAAGTTTAGAAATTGCATGCTTCCCTTATTACAATATAACCTGCCTTTATGTTTGTCTAAATGGCTTTGTCTTCAAGTAGGTAGAGCCCTAAATATAATATAGAATAACAGACATGAGTTTTTTAAAAATTTCAAAATACAGTTGGCAATAGTTATTTAGAATTCAGAATATATTTTCTTTTATGGAAAAAGAAATAGTAAGTTTTAAGTAACTCCTAAGGTTAACAATACATATATATAATCCAATGTGTAGCTGAACAATAAAATTAAATACAATAGTTTAATTTATTAAGTGGTCAGTGACTTATTTTAATCACTAAAATCCGTGTTAAGACTACGTCATTTAGGCCTCGTGCGGTTGCTCATGCCTGTAATCCCAGCACTTTGGGAGGCAGAGGCGGGTGCATCTCTTGAGCTCAGTAGTTTGAGACCAGCCTGGGTAAAATAGCAAAACCCTATCTCTACAAAAAATACAAAAATTAGCTGGGAGTAGTCGCACACGCTTGTAGTTCCAGCTACTTGGAGGATCGCTTGGGCCCGGGGAGGCAGAGGTTGCAGTGAGTCGAGATCACTCCACTGCACTCCAGCCCAGACAACAGAGTGAGACCCTTCCCTCTCCCCCGCCAAAAAAAGACTATGTCATTTAATCGTGGAATAGCTTTATACATTCAATATATAAGAAATTTAAAGTATTCATATCAATAAAATTTGAGTACTCATATCCTATTTTCTTGACTATATATATTTAATATTGAACTTTTAAAATTGAATTTTAATGCAGACTTTTGAAATTGTCAAACAAAAACAAACAAATGTATTTAAATTCTGTTTCTAACGAAGATTATGGCCAAAATCCTTACTCTCGTACTTAGAAATGATGAATAAATTGTAACTAAAAGTGAGGGGGGTGTGTGTGTGTGTGTGTGTGTGTGTGTGTAGTGTCAAAAATGAAGAAGGAGCATTTAAGAGCACAAGTTGATATTGCTTATCTAGGAGGTGATTATCAAATTCAGAAACAAACCATAATGCCCAAGAATTTGAGCCATAATGTCCACGCAGAGACAAAAGATGAGACTTCAGGAGAAATTAAACACAAAGTTGGAACTAAGGCAGCTACACAAAGTTAGCATCTTCTGACTTTCCACCTTTGGTGATGATAAAAAAAAATTACAGTGACCTAATATGAGTCGAGTTGTCATATCTCTGCTCAGTTCTTGGTAGAAATAGAAATATCTCATGAGAGTTCAAAATGAAGAGTGTGCCATACATAGGTTTGAAGTCTGATCCAAACTTGTTTATATATGTGAATCTTGTATATATGTGAATCTTGTATAAGATAAGTGAATCATGAAATGGAAGCATTAAAATTGGTACTGGAGTCATAAAGATAGACATATAGGTAAGTGGAATGGAATTGAAAGTCCAGAATTAAACCCTTATAACTAAAGTCAAATTATTTTGGGCAATGGTACTGTATTAGAGTTCTCCAGAGAAACAGACCAAACAAGATCTGTGTATGTGTGTGTATATGTGGAATGATGGATACCAGTCTGCCTCTCTCTGTCTCTCTCTCTCTCTCTCTCTCTCTCTCTCTCACACACACACACACACACAGAGTGAGAGAGAAAGAGGGAGAGATTTATTTTAAGGAATTGGCTCATGTAATTGTGGAGACTTGGCAAGCCCGAAATATGTAGAGTAGGCTGGCAGACTATTGACCCAAGGAAGAGTAAAAGTTCAAGCCAAAGGCAGTCTGCTGCCAGGATTCCTTCTTGCTCAGAGGTCAGTCTTTGTTCTACTAAGGCCTACAATTGCTTGCATGAGGCCCACCCACATTATGGAACCCATCCACATTATAGAGGGTAATCTCCTTTACTCAAAATCTGCCAATTTAAATGTTAATCTCATCCAAAAAAAAAAAAAAGCCTTCACAAAACACATACAGAATAATATTTCACCAAATATCTGGGCACTGTGGCCCAGCCAAGTTGACACAAAAAAATTAACCAACACAGGTGTCAAGACAAGAAGCAAAGGTTGTTTTTACACCAAATATTGCTGTAAAAGCTGAATACCCACAGGCAAAAAAAATGAGGTCGGACTCCTTCCTTAAACCATACACAAAAAGTGAACACAAAGTGGATCCTAGAGCTAATTTAAGAGCTGAAAATGTAAAAATCCTAGAAAAAAAATAGGAATAAATCTTCATGAACCTGGTCTAGGTAATGGTTTTTTAGATCTGATACCAAAAGCACAGTGACAAAAGAAATTTATAGGTAAATTGGACATCAAAACTTTTTAAAAAGTTGCTACAAATAATGCCATGAAGAAAGTGAAAGGCAGCCCATTGGCTGGGAGAAAATCTTTGCAAATCAATCATTTATCTGATGAAGGACTGGTAGCCAGAATATAAATTCCTACAACTGAATAATTAAAAGAGAAATCACAGGTTTTAAAAATGGGTAAAGGACCTGAATAGACATGTCTCCAGAAAAGATATAAAGAAGACCAATAAGCACATAAAAAATGTTCAACATCATTATCCATTAGGGAAATACAAATCAAAATCATAATGAAATACCACTTCACACACACTAGAACTGCTAAAATAAAAAATATAGACCATAACAAGTGTTTATGAGGAAGCGGAGAAACTGGAACTCTCAGACACAGCTGGTGAGAATATAAAATGCTACAAACTGAAAAACAGTCAGTTCCTCAAAATGCTATGCTGCTAAGCACAGAGTTACCAAATGGTGTGGTAGTTCTACCCCTGGGTGTATGCTAAAATATATATGAAAATGTACATCCACATAACAACCTGTACATGAATGTCCATATCAGCATTATTCATAACAGTCAAAAATTAGAAAAAACCCAGATGTTCGTCAACTGATGAAGGAATAAACAAAATGTGGTACATTTATACAATGAAATATTATTTGATAATAAAAAGAAATAAAGTAATGATGCATGCTCCAACACAGATAGGCCTTAAAATATTATGCTAAGTGAAAGAAGTCAGTCACAAAAGACCACATATTTCATGATGTTGTTTATATAAATTGTTCAGATAAAGCAAATCCACAGCAACAGAAAGTAGATTATTGGTTGTTTGGAGGAAGGGATGGAGTGAAGAGTGACTTCACGGCACAGGTTTCCTTTTTGGAGTGATAAACTGTTCTAAACTTATATTGTAGTGATGGTTACAGAATTCTATGAATATACTAAAGCCATAGAATTGCACAACTTAAATCAGAAAATTGTACAGTACCTAATCTAAATCTCAATAAAGATGTTAAAAAAATTGTTCCTGGGACAATGGTACTCCTGAGAAACTTTGAAAAATAAATGTAAAACTACTGGAGACATGTTTCCATTATCTGTGCTGCACAAAATGCATATGGAGTAAATAATTGCTTTGGAAGGTAAGATTATTATCAAATATAAAAACAACTATAAGTAAATGATTTAACAAAAGTGCAATGAGCAAATATAAAAAAGATAATAGAAAAATCTGAGACAGAAAACAAAATAGGTATACTTAATATAGTTAGAGCCACATATGAGCAGAATCCATAAGGAAATAATTAGACATTATAAAAAGAAACCAAGCTGATTTGAAAAATCATCCTGTATAAATTGCAGACATTAAATTATGATTCTTTATTATTATTATTATTTCCTTTTTCTTTTTTTATTATTATACTTTAAGTTCTAAGGTACACATGCCCAACATGCAGGTTTGTTACATAGGTATACATGTGCCATGTTGGTTTGCTGAACCCATCAACTTGTCATTTATATTAGGTATTTCTCCTAATGCTATCCCTCCCCCAGCCCCCCACACCCTAACAGGCCCCAGTGTGTGATGTTCCCCTCCCTGTGTCCAAGTGTTCTCATTGTTCAATTCCCACCTATGAGTGAGAACATGTAGTGTTTGGTTTTCTGTCCTTATAGTTTGCTGAGAATGATGGTTTCCAGCTTCATCCATGTCCCTGCAAAGGACATGAACTCATCCTTTTTTATGGCTGCATAGAATTCCATGGTGTATATGTGCCACATTTTCTTAATTCAGTCTATGATTGACGGACATTTGAGTTGGTTCCAAGTCTTGGCTATTGTGAATAGTGCTGCAGTAAACCTACATACATACATGTGCATGTATCTTTATAGTAGCATAATCTATAATCCTTTGGGTGTATACCCAGTAATGGGATTGCTGTGTCAAATGGTATTTCTAGTTCTAGATCCTTGAGGAATAGCCACACTGTCTTCCACAATGTTTGAACTAATTTACATTCCCACCAACAGTGTAAAAGCGTTCCTATTTCTCCACATCCTTTCCAGCATCTGTTATTTTCTGACTTTTTAATGATCACCATTCTAACTGGCATGATATGTTATCTCATTGTGGTTTTGATTTGCATTTCTCTGGTGACCAGTGATGACGAGTATTTTTTCATGTGTCTGTTGGTTGCATAAATGTCTTCTTTTGAGAAGTGTCTGTTCGTATCCTTTGCCAACTTTTTGATGGGGTTGTTTGCTTTTTTCTTGTAAATTTGTTTAAGTTCTTTGTAGATTCTGGATATTAGCCCTTTGTCAGATGGATAGATTGCAAAAATTTTCTCCCATTCTGTAGGTTGCCTGTTCACTCTGATGGTATTTACTTTTGCTGTGCAGAAGCTTTTTAGTTTAATTAGATCCCATTTATCTCTTTTGGCTTTTGTTGTCATTGCTTTTGGTGTTTTAGACATGAAGTATTTGCCCATGTCTATGTGCTGAACATAGGTATTGCCTAGGTTTTCTTCTAGGGTTTTTATGGTTTTAGGTCTAACATGTAAGTCTTTAATTCATCTTGAATTACTTTTTATATAGGGTGTAAGGAAGGGATCCAGTTTCAGCTTTTTACATATGGCTAGCCAGTTTTCCCAGCACCATTTATTAAATAGGGAATCCTTTCCCCATTTCTTATTTTTGTCAGGTTTGTCAAAGATCAGATAGTTTGAAGTCAGGTAGTGTGATGCCTCCAGCTTTGTTCTTTTTGCTTAGGATTGTCTTGGCTATGCGGGCTCTTTTTTGGTTCCATATGAAATTTAAAGTAGTTTTTTCCAATTCTGTGAAGAAAGTCATTGGTAGCTTGATGGGAATGGCATTGAATCTATAAATTACTTTGGGCAGTATGGCCAATTTCATGAGATTGATTCTTCCTATCCATGAGCATGGAATGTTGTTCCATTTGCCTGTGTCCTCTTTTATTTCGTTGAGCAGTGGTTTGTAGTTCTTCTTGAAGGGGTCCTTCACATCCTTTGTAAGTTGGATTCCTAGATATTTTATTCTCTTTGTAGCAATTATGAATGGGAGTTCACTCATGATTTGGCTCTCTGTTTGTCTGTTACTGGTGTATAGGAATGCTTGCGATTTTTGCCCATTGATTTTGTATCCTGAGACTTTGCTGAAGTTTCTTATAAGCTTAAGGAGATTTTGGGCTAAGATGATGGAGTTTTCTAAGTATACAATCATGTCATCTGCAAACAGGGACAATTTGACTTCCTCTTTTCCTACTTGAATACCCTTTCTTTCTTTCTCTTGCCTGAGTGCCCTGGCCAGAACTTCCAGCATTATGTTGAATAGGAGTGGTGACAGAAGGCATCCTTGTCTTGTGCTGGTTTTCAAAGGGAATGCTTCCAGTTTTTGCCCATTCAGTATGATACTGGCTGTGGGTTTGTCATAAATAGCTCTTATTATTTGGAGATACATTCCATCAATACCTAGTTTATTGAGAGTTTTTAGCATGAAGGGCTATTGAATTTTGTTGAAGGCCTTTTCTGTATCTATTGAGATAATCATGTGATTTTTGTCATTGTTTCTGTTTATGTGATGGATTACATTTATTGATTTGCATATGTTGAACCAGGCTTGCATCCCAGGGATGAAGCCGACTTGATTGTGGTAGATAAGCTTTTTGATGTGCTGCTGGATTCGGTTTGCCAGTATTTTATTGACGATTTTCGCATTGATGTTCATCAGGGATATTGGTCTTAAATTCTCTTTTTTTATTGTATATCTGATACTGGCCTCATAAAATGAGTTAAGGAGAATTCCCTCTTTTTCTATTGATTGGAGTAGTTTCAGAAGGAATGGTACCAGCTCCTCTTTGTACCTCTGGTAGAATTTGGTTGTGAATCCGTCTGGTCCTGGACTTTTTTGGTTGACAGGCTATAAATTATTGCCTCAATATCAGAGCTTGTTATTGGTCTATTCAGAGATTCAACTTCTTCCTGGTTTAGTCTTGGGAGGGTATGTGTCCAGGAATTTATCCATTTCTTCTAGATTTTCTAGTTTATTTGTGTGGAGGTGTTTATAGTATTCTCTAATGGTAGTTTGTATTTCTGTGGGATCGGTGATGATATCCCCTTTACCATTTTTTATTGAATCTCTTTGATTCTTCTCTCTTTTCTTCTTTATTAGTCTTGCTAGCAGTACATCAATTTTGTTGATCTTTTCAAACAACCACCTCCTGGATTCATTGATTTTTTGAAGGGATTTTTGTATCTCTATCTCCTTCAGTTCTGCTCTGATCCTATTTATTTCTTGCCTTCTGCTAGCTTTTGAATTTGTTTGCTCTTGCTTCTCCAGTTCTTTTAATTGTGACGTTAGGATGTTGATTTTAGATCTTTCCTAATTTCTCTTGTGGGAAGTTAGTGCTATAAATTTCCCTCTACACACTGCTTTAAATGTGTCCCAGAGATTCTGGTATGTTGTGTGTTTGTTCTCATTGGTTTCAAAGAACATCTTTATTTCTGCCTTCATTTTGTTATGTACCCAGTAGTCATTCAGGAGCAGGTTGTTCAGTTTCCATGTAGCTGAGCGGTTTTGAGTGTGTTTCTTAACCCTGAATTCGAATTTGATTGCACTGTGGTCTGAGAGACAGTTTGTTGTGATTTCTGTTCTTTTACATTTGCTGAGGAGTGCTTTACTTCCAATTATGTGGTCATTTTTAGAACTCTCGGCAGAAACTCTACAAGCCAGAGGAGTGAGGGAGCCAATATTCATTATTCTTAAAGAAAAGAATTTTCAACCCAGAGTTTCATATCCAGCCAAGCTAAGTTGCATAAGTGAAGGGGAAATAAAATCCTTTACAGACAAGCACATGCTGAGAGATTTTGTCACCACCAGGCCTGCCTTACAAGAGCTCCTGAAGGAAGCACTAAACATGGAAAAGAACAACCAGTACCAACCACTGCAAAACCATGCCAAATTGTAAAGACCATCGATGCTGTGAAGAAACTGCATCAAATAACGGGCAGAATAACCAGCTAACATCATAATGACAGGATCGAATTCACACATAACAATATTAACCTTAAATGTAAATGGGAAAAATGCCTCAATTAAGACACAGACTGGCAAATTGGAAAAAGAATCAAGACCCGTCAGTGTGCTGTATTCAGGAGACCCATCTCACGTGCAAAAACACACATAGGCTGAAAATAAAGGAATGGAGGAACATCTACCAAGCAAATAGAACGCAAAAAGAAAGAAAAAAAAAAGCAGGGGTTGCAATCCTAGTCTCTGATAAAACAGACTTTAAACCAACAAAGATCAAAAGAGACAAAGAAGGCCATTACATAATGGTAAAGGGATCAATTCAACATGAAGAGCTAACTATCCTAAATATGTGTGCACCCAATACAAGAGCACCCAGATTCATAAAGCAAGTCCTTAGAGACCTACAAAGAGACTTAGACTCCCACACAACAACGGGAGACTTTAACACCCCACTGTCAATATTAGACAGATCAATGAGACAGAAGGTTAACAATGATATCCAGGACTTAAACTCAGCTCTGCACCAAGTGGACCTAATAGACATCTACAGAACCCTCCACCCCATATCAACAGAATATACATTCTTCTCAGCACCACATCACACTTAACTGTATGATTCTTAAGATAAAAGTAAAGCTGGGCCAGGCACGGTGGCTCACGCCTGTAATCCCAGCACTTTGGAAGGCCGAGGTGGGCGGATCACGAAGTCAGATCGAGACCATCTTGGCTAGTGCAGTGAAACCCCATCTCTACCAAAAATACAAAAATTAGCTGGGCGTGGTGGCAGGTGCCTGTGGTCCCAGCTACTCCGGAGGGTATGACTACTGGGTACATAACAAAATGAAAGCAGAAATAAAGATGTTCTTTGAAACCAATGAGAATAAACATACAACATACCAGAATCTCTGGGACACATTTAAAGCAGTGTGTAGAGGGAAATTTATAGCACTAACTGCCCACAAGAGAAATCATTCTCTGAGGAGAATGACGTGAACCCGGGAGGCGGAGCTTGCAGTGAGCTGGGATCGTGCCACTGCACTCAGCCTGGGCAACAGAGTGACACTCTCTCTCAAAAAAAAAAAAGAGAAAAAAAAAGTAAAGCTGAAGAGAGAATGTTGAATTGGTTGGCTGGTGAAATTTCCCAGAATGTAGTCCTGAGAGATATGAAGATTAAATATATGAAAGAGAGACTAAGGCACATGGAAGATAGAAGAGAAAATCCAATACACATATTTTTATTTATTTATTTATTTATTGTTATTATACTTTTAAGTTTTAGGGTACATGTGCACAATGTGCAGGTTAGTTACATATGTATACATGTGCCATGCTGGTGTGCTGCACCCACTAACTCGTCATCTAGCATTAGGTATATCTCCCAATGCTATCCCTCCCTCCTCCTCCCACCCCACAACAGTCCCCAGAGTGTGATGTTCCCCTTCCTGTGTCCATGTGTTCTCATTGTTCAATTCCCACCTATGAGTGAGAATATGCGGTGTTTGATTTTTGTTCTTGTGATAGGTTACTGAGAATGATGATTTCCAATTTCATCCATGTCCCTACAAAGGACATGAACTCATCATTTTTTATGGCTGCATAGTATTCCATGGTGTATATGTGCCACATTTTCTTAATCCAATCTATCATTGTTGGACATTCGGGTTGGTTCCAAGTCTTTGCTATTGTGAATAATGCCGCAATAAACATACGTGTGCATGTGTCTTTATAGCACCATGATTTATAGTCCTTTGGGTATATATACAGTAATGGGATGGCTGGGTCAAATGGTATTTCTAGTTCTAGATCCCTGAGGAATCACCACACTGACTTCCACAATGGTTGAACTAGTTTACAGTCCCACCAACAGTGTAAAAGTGTTCCTACTTCTCCACATCCTCTCCAGCACCTGTTGTTTCCTGACTTTTTAATGGTCGCCATTCTAACTGGTGTGAAATGGTATCTCACTGTGGTTTTGATTTGCATTTCTCTGATGGCCAGTGATGGTGAGCATTTTTTCATGTGTTTTTTGGCTGCATAAATGTCTTCTTTTGAGAAGTGTCTGTTCATGTCCTTTGCCCACTTTTTGATGGGGTTGTTTGTTTTTTTCTTGTAAATTTGTTCGAGTTCATTATAGATTCTGGAAATTAGCCCTTTGTCAGATGAGTAGGTTGCGAAAATTTTCTCCCATTTTGTAGGCTGCCTGTTCACTCTGATGGTATTTACTTTTGCTGTGCAGAAGCTCTTTAGTTTAATTAGATCCCATTTGTCAATTTTGTCTTTTGTTGCCATTGCTTTTGGTGTTTTAGACATGAAGTCCTTGCCCATGCCTATGTCCTGAATGGTAATGCCTAGGTTTTCTTCTAGGGTTTTTATGGTTTTAGGTCTAACGTTTAAGTCTTTAATCCATCTTGAATTGATTTTTGTATAAGGTGTAAGGAAGGGATCCAGTTTCAGCTTTCTACATGGCTAGCCAGTTTTCCCAGCACCATTTATTAAATAGGGAATCCTTTCCCCATTGCTTGTTTTTGTCAGGTTTGTCAAAGATCAGATAGTTGTAGATAGGCAGCGTTATTTCTGAGGGCTCTGTTCTGTTCCATTGATCTATATCTCTGTTTTGGTACCAGTACCATGCTGTTTTGGTTACTGTAGCCTTGTAGTATAGTTTGAAGTCAGGTAGTGTGATGCCTCCAGCTTTGTTCTTTTGGCTCAGGATTGACTTGGCGATGTGGGCTCTTTTTTGGTTCCATATGAACTTTAAAGTAGTTTTTTCCAATTCTGTGAAGAAAGTCATTGGTAGCTTGATGGGGATGGCATTGAATCTGTAAATTACCTTGGGCAGTATGACCATTTTCACGATATTGATTCTTCCTACCCATGAGCATGGAATGCTCTTCCATTTGTTTGTATCCTCTTTTATTTCCTTGAGCAGTGGTTTGTAGTTCTCCATGAAGAGGTCCTTCACATCCCTTGTAAGTTGGATTCCTAGGTATTTTATTCTCTTTGAAGCAATTGTGAATGGGAGTTCACTCATGATTTGGCTCTCTGTTTGTCTGTTGTTGGTGTATAAGAATGCTTGTGATTTTTGTACATTGATTTTGTATCCTGAGAGTTTGCTGAAGTTGCTTATCAGCTTAAAGAGATTTTGGGCTGAGACAATGGGGTTTTCTAGATATACAATCATGTCGTCTGCAAACAGGGACAATTTGACTTCCTCTTTTCCTAATTGAATACTCTTTATTTCCTTCTCCTGCCTGAGTGCCCTGGCCAGAACTTCCAACACTATGTTGAATAGGAGTGGTGAGAGAGGGCATCCCCGTCTTGTGCCAGTTTTCAAAGGGAATGCTTCCAGTTTTTGCCCATTCAGTATAATATCGGCTGTGGGTTTGTCATAAATAGCTCTTATTATTTTGAGATACGTCCCATCAATACCTAATTTATTGAGAGTTTTTAGCATGAAGGGTTGTTGAATTTTGTCAAAGGCCTTTTCTGCATCTATTGGGATAATCATGTGGTTTTTGTCTTTGGTTCTGTTTATATGCTGGATTACATTTATTGATTTGCGTATATTGAACCAACCTTGCATCCCAGGGATGAAGCCCACTTGATCATGGTGGATAAGCTTTTTGATGTGCTGTGGATTCGGTTTGCCAGTATTTTATTGAGGATTTTTGCATCAATGTTCATCAAGGATATTGGTCTAAAATTCTCTTTTTTGGTTGTGTCTCTGCCCGGCTTTGGTATCAGGATGATGCTGGCCTCATAAAATGATTTAGGGAGGATTCCCTCTTTTTCTATTGATTGGAATAGTTTCAGAAGGAATGGCACCAGTTCCTCCTTGTACCTCTGGTAGAATTTGGCTGTGAATCCATCTGTTCCTGGACACTTTTTGGTTGGTAAGCTATTGATTATTGCCACAATTTCAGCTCCTGTTATTGGTTTATTCAGAGATTCAACTTCTTCTTGGTTTAGTCTTGGGAGAGTGTATGTGTCGAGGAATTTATCCATTTCTTCTAGATTTTCTAGTTTATTTGTGTAGAGGTGTTTGTAGTATTCTCTGATGGTAGTTTGTATTTCTGTGGGATCGTTGGTGATATCCCCTTTATCATTTTTTATTGCATCTATTTGATTATTCTTTTTTTCTTTATTAGTCTTGCTAGCGGTCTATCAATTTTGTTGATCCTTTCAAAAAACCAGCTCCTAGATTCATTAATTTTTTGAAGGGTTTTTTGTGTCTCTATTTCCTTCAGTTCTGCTCTGATTTTAGTTATTTCTTGCCTTCTGCTAGCTTTTGAATGTGTTTGCTCTTGCTTTTCTAGTTCTTTTAATTGTGATGTTAGGGTGTCAATTTTGGATCTTTCCTGCTTTCTCTTGTGGGCATTTAGTGCTATAAATTTCCCTCTACACACTGCTTTGAATGTGTCCCAGAGATTCTGGTATGTTGTGTGTTTGTTCTTATTGGTTTCAAAGAACATCTTTATTTCTGCCTTCATTTTGTTATGTACCCAGTAGTCATTCAGGAGCAGGTTGTTCAGTTTCCATGTAGTTGAGCGGTTTTGAGTGGGATTCTTAATCCTGAGTTCTAGTTTGATTGCAATGTGGTCTGAGAGATAGTTTGTTATAATTTCTATTCTTTTACATTTGCTGAGGAGAGCTTTACTTCCAACTTTGTGGTCAATTTTGGAATAGGTGTGGTGTGGTGCTGAAAAAAATGTATATTCTGTTGATTTGGGGTGGAGAGTTCTGTAGATGTCTATTAGGTCTGCTTGGTGCAGAGCTGAGTTCAATTCCTGGGTATCCTTGTTGACATTCTGTCTCATTGATCTGTCTAATGTTGACAGTGGGGTGTTAAAGTCTCCCATTATTAATGTGTGGGAGTCTAAGTCTCTTTGTAGGTCACTCAGGACTTGCTTTATGAATCTGGGTGCTCCTGTATTGGGTGCATATATATTTAGGATAGTTAGCTCTTCTTGTTGAATTGATCCCTTTACCAGTAAGTAATGGCCTTCTTTGTCTCTTTTGATCTTTGTTGGTTTAACGTCTGTTTTATCAGAGACTAGGATTGCAACCCCTGCCTTTTTTTGTTTTCCATTTGCTTGATAGATCTTCCTCCATCCTTTTATTTTGAGCCTATGTGTGTCTCTGCCCATGAGATGGGTTTCCTGAATACAGCACACTGATGGGTCTTGACTCTTTATCCAATTTGCCAGTCTGTGTCTTTTATTTGGAGCATTTAGTCCATTTACCTTTAAAGTTAATATTATTATGTGTGAATTTGATCCCGTCATTATGATGTTAGCTGGTGATTTTGCTTGTTAGTTGATGCAGTTTCTTCCTAGTCTCGATGGTCTTTATATTTTGTCATGATTTTGCAGCGGCTGGTACCGGTTGTTCCTTTCCATGTTTAGCGCTTCCTTCAGGAGCTCTTGTAGGGCAGGCCTGGTGGTGACAAAATCTCTCAGCATTTGCTTGTCTGTAAAGTATTTTATTTCTCCTTCACTTATGAAGCTTAGTTTGGCTGGATATGAAATTCTGGGTTGCAAATTCTTTTCTTTAAGAATGTTGAATATTGGCCCCCACTCTCTTCTGGCTTGTAGAGTTTCTGCCGAGAGATCCGCTGTTAGTCTGATGGGCTTCCCTTTGAGGGTAACCTGACCTTTCTCTCTGGCTGCCCTTAACATTTTTTCCTTCATTTCAACTTTGGTGAATCTGACAATTGTGTCTCTTGGAGTTGCTGTTCTCGAGGAGTATCTTTGTGGCGTTCTCTGTACTTCCTGAATCTGAATGTTGGCCTGCCTTGCTAGATTGGGGAAGTTCTCCTGGATAATATCCTGCAGAGTGTTTTCCAACTTGGTTCCATTCTCCCCGTCACTTTCAGGTACACCAATCAAACATAGATTTGGTCTTTTCATATAGTCCCATATTTCTTGGAGGCTTTGCTTGTTTCTCTTTATTCTTTTTTTCTCTAAACTTCCCTTCTCACTTCATTTCATTCATTTCATCTTCCATCGCTGATACCCTTTCTTCCAGTTGATCGCATTGGCTCCTGAGGCTTCTGCATTCTTCACGTAGTTCTCGAGCCTTGATTTTCAGCTCCATCAGCTCCTTTAAGCACTTCTCTGTATTGGTTATTCTACTTATACATTCTTCTAAATTTTTTTCAAAGTTTTCAACTTCTTTGCCTTTGGTTTGAATGTCCTCCCGTAGCTCAGAGTAATTTGATCGTCTGAAGCCTTCTTCTCTCAGCTCGTCAAAGTCATTCTCCATCCAGCTTTGTTCCGTTGCTGGTGAGGAACTGCATTCCTTTGGAGGAGGAGTGGTGCTCTGCTTTTTAGAGTTTCCAGTTTTTCTGTTCTGTTTTTTCCCCATCTTTGTGGTTTTATCTACTTTTGGTCTTTGATGATGGTGATGTACAGATGGGTTTTTGGTGTGGATGTCCTTTCTGTTTGTTAGTTTTCCTTCTAACAGACAGGACCCTCAGCTGCAGGTCTGTTGGGAGTACCCGGCTGTGTGAGGTGTCAGTCTGCCCCTGCTGGGGGGTGCCTCCCAGTTAGGCTGCTCGGGCGTCAGGGGTCAGGGACCCACTTGAAGAGGCAGTCTGCCCATTCTCAGATCTCCAGCTGCGTGCTGGGAGAACCACTGCTGTCTTCAAAGCTGTCAGACAGGGACATTTAAGTCTGCAGAAGTTACTGCTGTCTTTTTGTTTGTCTGTGCCCTGCCCCCAGAGGTGGAGCCCACAGAGGCAGGCAGGCCTCTTTGAGCTGTGGTGGGCTCCACCCAGTTCGAGCTTCCCAGCTGCTTTGTTTACCTAAGCAAGCCTGGGCAATGGCAGGCGCCCCTCCCCCACCCTCGCTGCCGCCTGGCAGTTTGATCTCAGACTGCTGTGTTAGCAATCAGTGAGACTCCGTGGGCGTAGGACCCTCCGAGCCAGGTGCGGGATATAATCTCCTGATGTGCCGTTTTTTAAGCCCCTTGGAAAAACGCAGTATTCAGGTGGGAATGACCCGATTTTCCAGGTGCTGTCTGTCACACCTTTCTTTGACTAGGAAAGGGAACTCCCTGACCCCTTGCGCTTCCCGAGTGAGGCAATGCCTTGCCCTGCTTCGGCTCGCACACGGTGCGTGCACCCACTGACCTGCGCCCACTGTCTGGCACTCCCTAGTGAGATGAACTCGGTACCTCAGATGGAAATGCAGAAATCAGCTGTCTTCTGCGTCGCTCACGCTGGGAGCTGTAGACCGGAGCTGTTCCTATTCAGCCATCTTGGCTCTTCCCCCCGCTCCAATATGCATATTAATAGCAGTTACCAATGTAGCATAGGAAAGGGACTATATTTGAAATTATAATAATTGAAAGCTTTTCCAGATTGACGAAAAATAGCAATTCTTATAGCCTATAAGCAAAATAATTTCCAATCAAAATAATTAAAAGTAAATTTATACCAATCATATTTAATTAAAACTGACAACAGGTTTTTTTGTTTATCTTAAAGACAAATAAGAGGGAGAATTTAGCCAGGAGAAAGGGAAAAAGGAGGAGAGAAAAAGGGAGTGAGAAAGGGATAGAAGGAGGAAAAGGCAGAGAGAGAAGGAGAAGTGGAGAGAGAGTGAGATTAACTACAGAGAAATAATATTTGGACTGCAGCAGATATCTCAAAATCAACAAGAAAAGTCAGAAAATAAAGAATAAATTATACTCTCAAAATGCTTAGAGAAAATAGGAGATCAAGAGTTCTATACACTGTTAAATAATTCTTCAAGAGTGAAGGGGAAGAGAAGATATATTCAAATAGGGCTTTTTGTTTCTCGGATTTTAAAAAGTCACTTAAATTACAATCAAGGATTTAATGTAGGAAGAAGAAAACTGTACTCAGAAGGTAGGATCAGGATCCATAAATGGGTGGTAAGAATGAGTATTGGTAAATATGTGGTAAACATGAAGTGAAATTACAAATAATGACCGTGTATGGTTTGAAAACAAAACCATTTTAGTATTAGAAATGAATTACATTGAAGAGGTTTCTAAGTTACTTTCCTTCTATGGAGTAGGGGTATAAATATATTGATGAATATTAGACATTGTCAGGTTTGATTATACATATTAGAAATTTCAGGAAACCACTACAAAAAGCTAGAAATATAATGTGAAACTTCCAATAATTTAGAGGGGAAAAAATAGAATAAAGACATTTGAGTTCAATAGACGATAGCAAAAACAAAAGAATGTAAAACCTAAAAGTAAGGTGGCAGAAATAAAATACTAAAAATCATAGTAAGAGAAAATAGAATCAACTTAACAATTAAAACATGGAAATTCTATTATTGGATTACAAATTTTCAGCTATATGCAGTTTTAAAAGGCACATCTAAAACACAGTGACATGTTCGATTTGAAAGTAACAGAAGAAAAATGATGTACCTGACAAATATTAACAACAAGAAGCTGGAGTAAGTATATAACTCTCAGTGAGAACTGTTTAAGCAGAAAACATTACAGTATTAAGGATAAAGAGGGTCATTGCATAATGGCAAATATGAAAAAAACTCACAAGGGAGATACAATATAACAAGAGAACAGATACAGAAATTCATTTTCCTATTACTTATGCATGTTTAATTCTTAAAACGTTTAAAACCAAATTAGTCTTACTGAAACACACTTCCTTTTATTCTTTGACATCTCTCCTTGGAAGTTTAGAACACATTTCTCTCACTAAGCCTTCCAGTATCGATTTTTTTCCACCCCTTTTATAACCTCCTCTTTTGCTATTATGTGTTGTATTGCATATTGGGTTAGATGGGAACCCCCACAGGAGCTTTGTCTTTTATATGTTTTAAAGTGCCATGTACCCTTACAACTATTATAAATAAATCATCATCATCGTCATGGGATGAAAGTAAAACATAAAAATGTCAACCTTTCAAACGAAAATGAGTTATCTTCCTCTCTTTAACTTTACCTTAGAGATGCATCTTATAAAATTCTAGAAACTTTTCTAACAAGTATACAGTTTAAGTTTAAAAAGAAAAAAAATGATGTTGTATCGGCCTAGGGTAAACAACCATTCTGGTTTGCCTGGTTTTAGCAGTGAATGCCCTATATCCCAGGAAAACCCTCAGTCCTAGGCAAGCTGGTTTGTTGGTTGCCCAATAATATCACTCTTCTTTTAAGACATCTAAAGCATATATATTTTATATCTTTTATAGCAAATTACATCTAAGAAAATGTTCAACCAGAAGGCAAAAAGTAGCCACAATGAAGAAAAATATTAACTTTTCTTAGTCAGAATCCTGTATTTCTATTAGAAAAGAAAATGTCTACTTTTATGTAGCCTAAGTATCTCTTTCAACTTCAATTGAATATAGGACATCTCATCAAGTTAAAAATTTGCAAAAAGGTAGAAAATGACTTTTTCTTCAAATTCATATTTGTCATTGAGCAGTCTCTGATCTTTCTGAAATTTTAAGTATCATAGAGAAAGTCACAATTCTTAATAGGTACTGAATTATCGGATGAGTTGAAGGAAATGAAGGAGTGGTGAAGCCAATCAGCAATTTCTAAAGCGATACTCCAAAAAGGTATCATAGCTTTGCATTTTCTATATTTAACGGCTAATTTTTAGCCAATGAAATGGTTAAAATAGACTATGGAATGTACAGGTGAAGAGAACATGGATATTTAAATTATAATCTATTTCCATAAGCAAATTATAAAAACCTTTCTGCTCTCTGAATTATAAAGAAGTGTATTTTTCATATTTAATAACTTGTGAAATATAAATTTTCTCATTTGCTCAAGATGATTTTGGGAGGCTAATCATGCTTTCTCAAAATGTTCATCCATTCACAGAACTGTATACTAAGTGGTCTGCATTTCCAAAGAGGAGTAAGACATGACCCAACCTTCAAGGGGCTCATGTTCTGTTAGACATGAAAAGAAAACAAATGAGTTTATTAATGTAGAATAAAATACAATTGTATATAGAAGGTGCCATTATTATAATGAGAAAGAAATTAAGGTATAAAACAAACACTTGACAAAAGATATGGTGCTTGAATTATATCTTGAATTCATTCAGTTTTTTGCTATGTACCATGCTCAGTACTAGCCATAAGTTGTAAAAATCAGAGGCTCCTAGCATCATGTAGAATACATTCTATTAAGAAAAAAAGACAATAAACATGTCACAAATAAATAAAATACAGTAATTACAGATGGTGGCAACTGTTATCAAAGAGATAAGTAGGTGATATGAGAGAGGCAACTGGAAGGAGTTGAGGGCTGTATAGGAGTTGTTCAGGCAAATGGGGTTACACTGGACAAGGGCATTCCAAGGGAAAGGATCCTTTTAAGCTGCCTGGTTCCCTTCTAAAGCACAGTTGGCACTTGACATAAATGGTCATGAACATCCTTGCACTGTTCTTGGGAACTGTCTTTGAGAGCAAATATTAACCATTACATCCACTACATTCTAATTTGTCCCTAATCTTTCATTTTTCACCCTTTTGACTTTACATCCTTTATTTCCCTGTGAGTCTTATTTGTTTAAAAGCATTTTTCTGCCTGCAACTTCTTTGGTTTTTTTACTCTGATTCTTATTATTTTCCTATTATGGCCACAGGTAAAGGGAGTCAGAGGGTAAGAGGTAAGTATCACAGAAGGCCAAGTCTTCTACAACTTCAGAAGTAACACCATGTAGAACAGGAAGAGCTAAAAAAAAAAATTAAAAATATATTTGGAGGGACCATGACATGATGGAAAGGGAAGGAAAGGAGAGGGTAGGGGAGGGGACACACCCACGAACAATATTTTGCATCCTTCAATCTAATCAAGTCAACACTCAATATTAACCATCACATCTGAATAGCAGTGCTAAGAGATCCACAGTCTCACTGCTGTTTGTGGTTCTTTTAACTCTCTTCACTGCTAGTGTCTCAATTTATGGGGTAGGTGAGAAATCATATGGAGCTTGTTATTTTCTTTACATACTTTAAAAACCAGGTACATAATCTATTTAACATGAGATATCTTGGTTTGGTGCCCAATTATCCTTTCCTCTCATTTAGTGTTACACTAATTAGCTCAGCGCTATCATCCAACTGTCAGATCAGACTTAATTCAATTAATTTAATCTCCACCCAACACCCTTACATAAAAGTGAACAATAGCTTACTGACATTTTTTTCATCAATAATTTGTCATAGTGATTGCTCTATATTCAGGTGTAATACTCCTTACCTTGGAAGCGAAAAAAGAAGTACATGCTCAGATATGCAAATACCAATTTTCTGATAAATTCTGGCAAAAAGTGAACTCACATTAGTAATAAACTATTTCTATAAATAATCATTTATAGATTCTATAAAAATCATTTTTATCATATAACTTTTGTGTGTCTGCAGGAATATTTCATTTTGACTTTCTGAATGAAGTAGGATACTTTAGGTATATAAGATTTTTTTCCATCAAACTCAAAATTATTTTTAATGCATTTTCACTGGGCATTTAATACTATAACTATTTGCCCCGAATATTTCTTTATATGATATTTTAAATTTACATGTGACTAATCTGTGACATGATAGTTTAGTAGCCAATTGAATTTTGAAAGTTGCTGTTCTTTTAACAGTGGAAGGAACAGGCATAAGAGAAACATTCTGTACTAAGCAATTATGTGTGGGATGTATTTAAGAATATATAAAGTTATTGCTCTCAATGCAATTTTACTTCCATGTTCTGGAAAATTATTAATGTATCTGTGGAAAAAGAGATTCATATTTTAAAATACTATCAAAGTTTTCTACTATTTGGTATGAATTTGTTCCCAAACATGCCCCAGTTCTCTTAGTGTATGTGGACATTTGCCAGGAAAATAAGTAGGAATGACTACTAAGATGACTACTATTTTGGTCCAGAGAGGAGTGGGATTTGTGTATCTCCCAATGTTCTTTCTCTGTGTTTGGACAATTCTTGGCTTTTCTTGATTTACATAAATGTGCACCCAGGATTGGCTTCATGTAAAGAGAATGTAGAAGTCTCGCTAGTAGTTATTGTTTAAAGGTATTACCTCTGGTCCTGGCTTAAAGCCCTATAACTGGGAGAGCAGACCTTTGTATCTCAATGGGAATAAAGTGAAAGCATGTGACAATGGAATAGACAGAGGAAGAGGACCAGTGTACCTGAGATGAGGAGGCTGGTTGTTCATGAATGAAGAACTTCATATCTACTCTAGATTTTTACTTTTAAAATTGATGTGTAGCTTTTACAAACTTTGACAAGATTTCTTACCATTGATATTAAAAAGGATAAAATATACTAATAAAGAAAACTTTAGATCTTCATGCCAGAAAACAATATCCTGTCCTAAAGTACAACTTCTGGAAGATAAATTATAGAAGTTTAGATTTAAAAGATTTACCATTTCTTATTCCAATATGATCTGATTGTTATGGGGGAGGGAATGGAAAAAAGGTGATTATCACTCTGGATAGATAAGAAAGTGCAAATCTAAGACGAATATTAGGTGAATATAGTTTAGTGATATAACTTATAGTTCCTGGCTACATTGTTTATAATAGAGTAAAAAAATGGCAATGCCCCAAATGTTCAATTGCAAGGTATCTGTTACAGGTACCTTGGTATTAGTTAGACATTAAGAAATACACAATTATTTAGAAAATGTTTAAAGTATATTTAATGAAGGAATCAAGTTATAAAAGAGTAATCTATAGATACATTATAAATATATTATGTAGGTGACCTGAGGATGTGCCACACACATTCCCCCTTCAAGGATTAGACTTGCTGCCCAGCTATAGCAAGTATGGTGAGCAGACAGCTTCCAGCTGTCATTTTCTTCATGGTCTGCCTCAGCTGCAGAGAGAGCTGCTTTGCCTGACTTTACTCCCTGGACCACTCAGTGATTGACACAGGTCAGGGTATAAATGTTTAGCTATTTGGGACTGACCTAGGATACTCTAAAGGGTAGCAATCACTGTAGAGCTCCTTGTTGGGCTGGCTGAGACTTTGTTAGGCCTGACAAAGTTTGACTTCTTTCTCTACCCAAACGTGTATTTTCTTTCCCTTCCACAGATTAAGCCCCGAAAAACATCTTGCATCCCAAACTCCATCTGAGCATCTACTTCTAGAGAACCTATTTGTGGTACACAGAATAATGGCCCCTCAAGGATGTCCACATCTGAATTTCAGAAACCTGTAAATATGTTACCTGACATGGCAAAAAGGATTTTTCAGATGTGACTGAATTAAGAATCTTGATATGTGAATATTATCATGAATTATCTGGTGGCCCCAATGTAGTTATAAGGGTTCTTCTTAGAGGGAGAGAGAAGTTTCAGAGTCAGAAAAGTAGATATAGCAAAAGAAGAAGGGGTCAGAGTCAGAGAGAGATTTAAAGATGTTAATCTACCAGGTTCTTGTTTTGGTTTTTAAAATAAATTTTATTGTGTGTATTTATTTGTTATACAACAAATACAACAACATGTATACAACATGATGTTATGGGATACATATAGATAGTAAAATCATTACTATAGTGAGGCAAGTTAACATATACATCATCTCACATAGTTATCCTTCAATTAATTAATTAATTTTTTTGTGGCAAGAGCAGGTTAAATCTACTTATTTTGCAGACGGAGGAAGAGGCCAGGAGCTAAGGAATCCAGGCCATCTCTAGAAGATGGAAAAGACAAGGAAGCAGAGTCATCCCTAGAGGGATCCAGAGGGAACATGGCCCTGCTGACAACTTAATTTCAGTCGAGTGAAACTTATTTGGGACTTCTGACTTAAGAACTGTAAAATTATAAATTTGTCTTGTCTTAAACCACTAAACAGATTTGTTACAGAAAAAAATAGGAAACTAATTCACCATCCAACAGCACATTTTGTTCAATCTGATATCATTTTGGTTACAAATGTTTTTCACAGGAAAAAATACTGGGAGAATATACATTGTAGGATGTATAATATTTATTACTGGGTAAGATTTTGCTCATGTCATTTTCTAGATTATCTATAATAAAGGTATTTTTTCTACAACAAATAAATTTGTAAAGAAGGAAGTGAATGGTTTCCATGAACTTTGGTCAAAATACTCAAAAGTAATGATGGAATATATGTACTCTATATCTTTTCTAAAGGAAAACTGAGAGAACACTATTAATTATCATGATAGAATAATCCTTTAGAGAGAGAACATGAGATCAGATTAGCTCAAATGGATGAAATAGCAACACGGTACATGCTGAATTAAGTTATTTATAAACATTGTTTAATTAGATTGTTCCTCTATTGATGGTGGTATTCACTTTGTTGTCATTCTCTCTTTTCTTTTTTCACTGTTAACAATGCTACGATAAATATCCTTGCACTGAGATCTTTATCTACTCTCTCCTTAACACTTTTAGGATAGATTCTTAAGAGATTAATTCTGCCTAAATAATTTATATGTTTTAATTTCTAATAAGCGTCATCAGATTGCTCTTCAAAGGTGCCATTACTATTCAAATTTCCAGTAGTAATGCATAGGAATACCCACTCCCCACAGTGCCCTTTTAGATTTTTATAGATTGACACAAATGACATGACTAGGGCTTAGGGACCAGCCGGAAACTTGCTGCAAAGGTGACTTGAAACTTAACCCAAGATTGTTGGCTAAGAAGGTTTATATGTTCTCTGTTTCTGATCAAGGTTGATCCTGAGATCAGGAGTTTGGGCTGCGACTGCTGGGAACTAGCCTGATTCATACACTGGGCCAACATTCCAGTGTTATCTTCAGTTAGTTTCCTTAGTCATACTCCAACCACATTGAGACATACTCTCCTTGTCCTTTAATTGTTTATAATTTAATTTTCTTCTGCTTGAAATTTTGTCCATTATAAGCTATTTTTATATTTGTGAGAAAATGAAATCACAGAATTTCAAAATTTTGGGGACGAAGATACACAACCTTCCACCAAATCCAGTTTTCTGGTAAGCATTTACTGCTCTTATCCTTTAAGATCTAAACTTAAAACTGTATTTTCTCGGAAGCCTTTCCTCATTCTTTCAGCTGCTGTCATTCTTGCCTCTATTCAAATCTATGATGCTTCATTTGCACTTTTTGTTTTTTTGGCAATTTATTACAGTAAGTACTTTGAAATTTAGTGGTCTAGCCTGTTTGTGTAGCTAGAAAGGAATACTTGAGGCTGGGTAATTTATGAAGAAAAAAGGTTTATTTGGCTTACAGTTCTGCAGGCTGTACAGGAAGGATGGCATCAGCATCTGCTTCTAGTGAAGGCTTCTGGAAGCTTCGACTCAGGATAGAAGTTGAAGGGGAGCTGGCATGTAGAGATCACATGGTGGAAAGTAAGAGAGAAGGAAAAAGAATAGGGAGGGAGGTAGCAGACTTTTAAACAATTAGATCTCTGGGAACTATTAGAACTGAGGAGAACTCACTCATTACCACTGAGATGGGACTAAACCATTCATGAGGGATTTGCCCCATGACCCAAACACCTTACACTAGGTCCCACCTTCAACATTGGGGATCAATTTAGATGTGAGATGGAGGGGACAATTGTCCAAACTATGTAAGTTTGTTATTTTTCCTAAAACAGTATCTTATAATAAATAGGAATATAAGTATGTGTTAAATAAAATATAAGCCTGTTAATTTTACAAATGTGAAACAATTTGCAGTTATGGCAAACAAACAAAACAACTGAATCTCATTAGTATGCATGAGATTCAGGCTTTGAGAAGTTTTCTCTGATGAAAAACAAAGGCAGAGAAAGCCATCATAACTATATCCTGCAGAAGCAGGGGTACATTTATCTGGTCAGAAATTGCAATAATTTTTAATTGTTGTAAATTTTTGCTAGCAAATTAGATTTGCCAGCATAGGCTATAACAATTTGTTATAGGTTGAATTGTGTCCCTCAAAAAGATATGTCAAATCTTAATTTTCAGTACCATAATGTTACATTTTTGTAAATAGGGTTATTGCAGATGTAATTAAGTTGAGCTTGGGTTCCACTAGAGTAAGGCAGGCTCTTAATTTAATATAATTGGTGTTCTTATAAGAAAGAATAGACATAGAGACAGAGATGCACAGGGATGACACCATGTAATGACAGAGGGAGAGACTGCAGTGACACACCTACAGGCAAAGGAACATCAAGGGCTGCCAATATATTAGTCCATTTTCTGTTGCTTATAAAAATATCAGAAACTAGATAATTTATTTTAAAAAAGGATTCAATTTCTTAAAAATAGGGAGACTATTTTCACAGTATTGATTCTTCCTATCCATGAGCACAGAATGTTTTTCCATTTGTTTGTGTCTTCTCTTATTTCCTTGAGCAGTGATTTGTAGTTCTCCTTGAAGAGGCCCTTTACATTGCTTGTAAGTTGTATTCCTAGGTATTTTATTCTCTTAGTAGCAATTGTGAATGGGAGCTCATTCATGATTTGGCTCTTTGTTTGTCTGTTATTGGTGTATAGGAATGCTTGTTATTTTTGCACTTTGATTTTGTATCCTGAGACTTTGCTGAGGGTGCTTATCAGCTTAAGGAGATTTTGGGCTGAGACAATAGGGTTTTCTAAATATACAATCATGTCATCGGCAAGCAGAGACAATTTGACTTCCTCTCTTCCTA
This sequence comes from Pan troglodytes, assembly GCF_028858775.2. Taxonomy (NCBI): domain Eukaryota; kingdom Metazoa; phylum Chordata; class Mammalia; order Primates; family Hominidae; genus Pan; species Pan troglodytes. The sequence continues at coordinate 140,403,382 of NC_072404.2, forward strand.
TTTGAATACCGTTTATACTGCCCAAAGTAATTTATAGATTCAATGCTATCCCCATCAAGTTACCACTGACTTTCTTCACAGACTTGGAAAAAACTACTTTAAACTTCATATGGAACCAAAAAAGAGCCTGCATAGCCAAGACAGTCCTAAGCAAAAAGAAGAAAGCTGCAGGCATCACACTACCTGACGTGAAACTATACTACAAGGCTACAGTAACCAAAACAGTGTAGTTCTGGTACGAAAACAGATATATAGACCAATGGAACAGAACAGAGCCCTCAGAAATAACACCACACATCTACAACCATCTGATCTTTGACAAACCTGACACAAACAAGCAATGGGGAAAAGATTCCCTATTTAATAAATGGTGTTGGAAAAACTGGCTAGCCCTATGCAGAAAACTGAAACTGGACCCCTTCCTTACACCTTACACAAAAATCAACTCAAGATGGATTAAAGACTTAAATGTAAGACCTAAAACCATAAAAATCCTAGAAGAAAACTTGGGCAATACCATTCAAGACATAGGCATGGGCGAAGACTTCATGTCTAAAACACCAAAAGCAATGGCAACAAAAGCCAAAAATTGACAAATCGGACCTCATTAAACTAAAGAGCTTCTGCACAGCAAAAGAAACTATCATCAGAATGAACAGGCAACCTACAGAATGGGAGAAAATTTTTGCAATCTATTCATCTGACAAAGGGCTAATATCAGAGTCTACAAAGAACTTAAACACATTTACAAGAAAAAAAAAACATCAAAAAGTGGGTGAAGGATATGAACAGACACTTCTCAAAAGAAGACATTTATGCAGCCAACAAACATATGAATAAAAGCTCATTATCACTGGTCATTAGAGGAATGCAGATCAAAAGCTCAATGAGATACCATCTCTCACCAGTTAGAATGGCGATTATTAATAAGTCAGGAAACAACAGTTGCTGGAGAGGATGTGGAGAAAAAGAACACTTTTACACTCTTGGTGGGAGTGTAAATCAGTTCAACCATTGTGGAAGACAGTGTGGCAATTCCTCAAGGATCTAGAACTAGAAATACCCTTTGACCCAGCAATTCCATTACTAGGTATATACCCAAAGGGTTATAAATCATTCTACTATAAAGACACATGCACACATATGTTTATTGTTGCACTATTCACAATAGCAAAGACTTGGAACCAACCGAAATATCCATCAGTGATAGACTGGATAAAGAAAATGTGGCACATATACACCATGGAATACTATGCAGCCATAAAAAGGGATGAGTTCATGTCTTGCAGGGACATGGATGAAGCTGGAAACCATCATTCTTGGTAAACTATCACAAGAACAGAAAACCAAATACCACATGTTCTCACTCATAAGTGGGAGTTGAACAATGAGAACGCATGGACACAGGCAGGGGAACGTCACACACTGGGGCCTGTCAGCGGGTGGGGGGGTGTTAGGAGAGGGTTAGCATTAGGAGAAATATCTAATACAGGTGATGGGTTGATGGGTGCAGCAAACCGCCATGGCATATGTATACCTATGTAACGAAACTGCACATTCTGCACGTGTACCCCAGAATTTAAAGCAAAAAAAAAAAAAGGCTAAAAAGTCCGGGCTGGGTGCTGTGGCTTACGCCTGTTATCCCAGCACTTTGGGAGGCTGAGGCAAGCAGATCACCTGAGGTTGGGAGCTCAAGATCAGCCTGGCCAATGTGGTGAAACCTTGTCTCTACTAAAACTACAAAAATTAGCCAGGCGTGATGGCGCGCACCTGTAATCCCAGATACTCAAGAGGCTGAGGCAGTGGAATTGCTTGAACCCAGGAGGTGGAGGTTGCAGTGAGCCGACATTAGGCCACTGCACTGCAGTCTGGGTGATAGAGGGGGACTCTGTCTCAAAAAAAAAAAAAAAAAAACCCAGCATTGGGAGACTGCATCTTGTGAGAGTCTTCTTGCTAGTGGGGATTCTTTGTAGATTCCTAAGACAGCTCAGGGCATCATACGGTGAGGGGGCCGAACATGCTAATGTGTTTGCTCAGGTCTCTATTCCTCTTTTTATAATGCCACCAGTTTCACTCCCTTGAAAATCCATTAATACATTAACCCATTAATACATTAATCCTTGAACAGATTAATTCATTCATGAGGGCAGAGCCCTTATGACCAATTACCTCCTCAAGGCTCCACATCTCTATACTGCCACCTTGGGGATTAAGTTTTGACATGAGCTTTGGAGGGAACAAACATTCAAACCATAACAGCCAGCAACCACCAGAAGCTAGGAGAAAAGCACGGAATCAGTTCTCTCCCTCCAGGGGAAACCAACCCTGTCAACACCTTAATTTTGGACTTACAGGATTCAGAACGGTGAGAGATTAAATTTGGCTTTTGAGGTCCTCCAGTTTCTAGTAATTTGTTACACAGCCTGGAATTCTGATACACCATTGTTCTCCATTATCCATTTATCTCAGTAAAAGTTTTAAATTCAACACCTTTAAAAAGCTGGGTTGCAACTGGTATTTGAGAAAAGTTGAGAAGGTGAAACTATTATTTATGACTGCCTCTTCCAGCAGTGAGGAGAGAAGCCCCCTGAAGAGCCATGAGGAAAGTAGAACACAGACAAGTGTAGTATGTCCAGGCAAGAGGTGTATACAATGCCAGGTAGGAAAATAAGAGAGATAAAGCAGGGCATGAAGTCTAAGGTTCATGTAAATAATCAGCAACCAGGTGAACTAAAAAAATTGAAGCAGCAGTAAGATGTGGGTTGGTTAAAAGTATGGGTGAATCAGAGCTCTTCATCATTTAAGGAGCAAGTCAAAGTAACATGAGAATAGAAACTCAGAGTCAGAGTAATGAAGAAAGGAAAGGAATAACCCTGAAGCTGATGCTGTTTGCTCCCCTATACCCTCCCTTCCTTTATTCCTGTCTCAGATATTTCAGTTGTGAATAACTTTTGCCTAGAGGCCTATATGTTCTAGAGTCTAAAAACAAATAGCTGACTACTGTGGAGTCAACAGAATAGGGTGCACACACAATTTTCTGGCAGAGGTATTTCTTATATTGATCACTTAAACCAGTCTCTTCATAAAATATTAACATTACAAGCCTTGGTTAGAATATGTTAACTGCTAAGAGCCTGTGGTGAGACCTGAGTTCGTGTTGGACTATAACTTCAACATAATGCATTTTTTAAAAAATCAGTAAACACAAAGATACTTTTCCTTTTAACTACATAGGAAAATTCAGAATATCATTGTAGAACACCCTACAGTTATTGTACAGTAAATAAATACTTCTCATTTTATTCTGGCATCTGAAACTATACCTACATGTACATATATATATACACACACACATAAATACATATATATAAACATATAACAATTTCTCATGTCTCTAACTTTAGTTTTCAGCATTGAGAGTATAGTCAGTGTGATGTTTTTACCAGAGACTGTTGTAATCCCAAATGAGAAGGAAATATGTGGTGCTATTGTGGATGAATACAGGCTGCTATAGTTGAGCATCAGAAAATAAATATACAGGGTGAGTTTAAGAAGAATTTTTAAGAGATATATTACTGCCCTAGAATAATGCTTGGGAGCTTATTTTCTAGTGTCAAAGTAGACATATGGCAGAAGATTCCTGAGAACATTTTTCCTATTTATATAAAATGGGATAAAGGATATTTAAATATTGCATTATCTAAGATTTCCTAATCTATTTATTAATTCATTTAATTACATTCTACAAATCTTCCAGATATAAATGTGATACAAAGAGACTCATATATTGTCTATACTCTAGGGCTATATATAGGGAAAAGACAGATATATGCATTCAACTGTAATTTATGGCAGAATGTGATGAGTCAATTATAGATTCAAAGAAAGATATGTATGTACAGATAAGAGCATAATTCTCTGTAAGTTATCAGAGGAATTTTCTTGGAAGAGAAGGGATTTGAATAATTGAACTGAGCCTTACAATTTAGGTAAGGTTTTGCTCCTCAAAGCTACAGAGAGAGTTTCATCAATGCCCCCTAGTCAATAAATCTATTGATCAGGTGAGTAGTCAGTCTAGTGTGGCTAGAGTATAGGGAACAGAGAGATAAGAGAGGAGAGGCACATGAGGTCAAGATCAAGGTCATAAAGGACCCTGGAATGCCAAAGCTAAAGTTTAGGTTTTTTTTTTTTGAGACATGGTCTTGCTCTGTTGCCCAGGCTGGAGTGCAGTAGGGCAATCATGGCACACTGCAGCCTCAACCTCCTGGGTTCAGAAGATCCTCCCACCCAAGCCTCCTGAGTAGGTAGGTGTGGAAGTTCAGTCAGGGTTGTGGGAAAAATTGTAGAAAGATACAAACCTTCTTGGGAGGCTGGAAGGTTTTATAATAGTTTCGGTAAAAGATTTGGCTGAAGGCAGCTGAATTCTCTTAAAAGCTTAGGGTGTAGATACAAGGAATGTAAGGGAGTATATCTAAATAGCATGTTTACTCATGTGGTCCTAAGACTGACCTTTGATCATTTGAGGGTGACACTGCTCTCTCCAGGGGAGGGTGACCAGATTAATTACCCACAGGTGTGTTGACCCAAAGCCTTTGTCATTTAATCTATACTAAATAAATGCAAACTTCACCGGCTTATCAGCACGACACTGTGGAATCAGGCAGCAGAGACCCTTAGCTGTGCTGACAGGCGAAATATCTGTGTCAGCGTAAGTCTTTCATTCATCTCTGGGTCAGGGTCTGCAGGTCAGACCTGGCAGCTGGGACTACAGGCATGCATCAACATGCCCAGCTAATTTTTAAATATTCTGTAAAGATGAGGTCTCACTATGTTGCCTAGACTGGTCTAGACTGGTCTCAAACTACTGACTTAAAGTGATTCTATCTCCTTGACCTTCCAAAGTGCTGGGATTACATGCATGAACCACCACACCTATCTCAAGGCTAAAGTAGCTGGATGACATTCCTTAGGAAACATCAAGTCAATAAAAAATTTTCATGGGTGATACAGTTTTTTTTTTTTAAATCATGTTCTCCTCAATATGTCTACAATACAACTGTTTCTTTGTCTCATTACCCAGATGACTGATTATGAGTTTTGGTCTGCTTTCAGAGAGTTATCCTTCTTTCCCTATTTCTTGATAGCTTTTCTTTTCAGATTCTAACTTTTGACATTTGAAATATGAGCCTCTGAACTACAGTGTCTGTATTTAATTATTTGGTAAAGTCATAAACGTATTATTTGGTCAAGTCATAAACTTGAATTTGTATACGTCAGGAATTTGTTTTAAATCTTAGTTTTTTAAAAAGCTTACCATATGTAAAAATTTTGGCACTAGTGTCACCACTGTTCTTATAACATTAACTAAATTCTTCAAAATCAATCTGACTCATTTTTTACTTTAACCTAATTTCTAGTATGAGATCCACAGAGATCACTCAGCTGCCATCAAAATGTGATATAGGAATAAGATAACTGAATTGACATGTATTCCTTAGAGTAACTCTATCCACCATTTCTTTCTCCAAAAGAGTTTTGATAGCTTGTCAAACATTTTATTATGAAGAGTCATTACGTAACTAACTTCACCAAACTCCCTATCAGTACACATCCAATCAGGCTTAAAATAGAATTAGTGTTTTCCCAATTGTTTCTAGTGTTGTGAATAAGAATTGTTCACCTCAAGATATTCTGAGAGGTAACATGGTACAGTGGATTGAGGAACAAAGAGAAAGTTTTGAATCTAGACATCTATTTTTCATCATAGAATTTTCAGATAAATTTAGAGGATTTGACTTCACTTCTTTCTGTAATATATTCTCTTGTCTAGGTCCTAAGCTTCCCTGATGGTATTTGGCATCTGTTTTTAAGAAAAGGATGAAGGCCAGTCACATTGGCTCACGACTGTAATCCCAGCACTTTGGGAGGCCCAGGCGGGCAGAGGACATGAGGGCCTAAACCCGGCCAACATGACGAAACCCCATCTCTACTAAAAATACAAAACTTAGCCAGGCGTGGCAGTGCTCACCAGCTACTTGGGAGGTTGAGGCACAAGAATTGCTTGAACCCAGGAGGCAGAGGTTGCAGTGAGCTGAGATTGTGCCACTGCACTGTACTCCAGCCTGGGCAACAGAGCATCCAAGAGGATGCTGATGCTCTTGGTAAGATATTTATTGGACAAATACCTTATTTGTTCTCTCCTGCAGTTTTAAGTTCTTGCATCATGATTCCTATTACAGCTCCAAATTAAACAGAATTCCTCTTCACTTTTGTTAAACTGCTTGTCACACTTTGTCTTTGTTTTTAAGATGATAGATCTGTCAATGTGAAATGTTCCATATTACACTTCTGTTTCTTTAGGACAAAAATGAAATCCAAGCTATTTCTAAAGGAAGAAAATTGCTTCACTGAACTCTTTCTCTGTCTCTTTTATTCCTGACAATGAATACACAAATGTATGATTTCATAAAATACCCTTACCCAATTTTGAGGCTTATATATGTGTTTATTGATTTAATCTTAATTTTTTATTGGTAAACTTATTTAGCAGTTCAATTCCACTTTTTGAATATGCATAAAAAGAGGCAGATTCACCAACACAATTGAACACTACTCAATTCTTATTATCATCGGATAATTTCACTTAATTTCAACATACATCTCTATCTTTTAGAAACAAAATAATTTAAGATATATCAATGAGGACTTTAAAATTATATATGAATATAAAATGTTCAATATGAATTTGTTTTTCAGTTGCATGATTTTTATTAACTATTACAGTCAACTATCTATATCTGTTGGTTCTGCATTTATGAATTCAACCGAAGATAAAAAATATTTAAAAATATATAAAAAATACAGCAATAAAATAATACACATTTAAAAGAATGCAGCATAAAACTGTTTACATAGCATTTACATTGCATTAGATATTATAAGTAATCTAGAGATGATTTAAAGTATGTGGGAGGATGTAGATAGATTATACGCAAATACTACACCATTTTATATAAGGGACTTCAGCATTGGCAGATTTTGGTATTCAAGGGGGAGTGCTGGAACAAATTTTCTGTGGATATGGAGGGATGACTTTACTTCTAAAGAGGTGAAACCTGGCCACTTTGCCTAGAACTTAGTGAGGGAAGTGAGGAGAGACAGAAGCTAGATGTGGGTAGGGGCAATGGTGTGCTCTTCATGCTTGATTTCTTATGCCTCAGAAGGAAGAACGTTTTAAAAGCTGGCTACCTGTAAGAATGAATTGGAAAACCAAAGGGACAAAAATACACAAGAAAACATGAAATGTCAACAAGAGTAAGAGGTGGTCAAATGTGGCCATTTGGTCCACTTAACTGAATTGTGGGTGAATACTGGAAACTAATTTGCAACCTTTGATGTAATTATCTATGCATTAATGTTACCCTAGACTTTTAAAAGAGCTAATTACAAACATTTTACATTTATGTAGTAATTAAATTATTTATCTTTCCTTGTAGTTATGCATAAGCCAATTAAGTCATTTACTGAAGAGGTTAGATTGACTTTTATATCATCATTGAAATTGCTATGACTTATGACAGATTTGTCCTCTCCTTCTCAATGTCAATTTTAGAAACTTAAAATCCAATTAAATTGCTGACTTGAGAGTGGATTTTTGAAAAGTTTAGACACTCAGTTATTCAAAATATATTTAAGGCTCAGTAATAGAGAAGCACTTGATTTTCTTTGGATTTGAAGCAACTATTGTAAGAAAAATAGATTGTTCACAAGAGTTTGAACATTTCTTTTCCTGTAAGTATTTTTATTGTGTTTTATTATACTTGCTTGAAAACTTGATAACTTGTTCAGATTTCAGAATCTCATCACTATTTTCTTTCAGGGATGGAAATGCATTTCTATCAGGACATAAAAAAGTCTATGGGTTTGTCACCTTTGGGTAGGATTCATTGTCATCTTCTCTCAAAAATCTATGCAAATTCAAAACAAAAGATATCATCCTTTTAGGAGATGTTGTAATTCACTCTCTAAATGATTTACCTGTATTATATTTGAATCTGCCAATTTTTCTGCCTTCTAGAATAAAAATAATTAGACTGGTGGGATACTCTGTGATCTCTAATAATATTTGTTTAAGCTGGCTCTTGGATATAAAATGTCTATACATTTATATTTTTCAAAAGTTCTAAATAAGTGAAAATTATCAGGGATAAGAGGATGCTATTACAAGTTGAAAGGTTAGCATATCATATGGATTAAAAAACAGTGTGATGAAACTGGTATTACAGTGATTTGCCTCTCAAATATTCACCTGATGTTATTTAAAGACTTTGATGCTTACTGCAATGCTGTAACACATCGGACACTCAATTAAATCTTGTTCAAGAAATGAATGAACTTTGAGTAAAATCTTGTTCTTAATTTTTAAAGTTTTATTTATGTAGTATAATATTAAAATATTTTACTACATCATTAAAAACCCAGATGATTCTATTAGTTTGTGGACAAGATTTTTTCCATAATTAATTTCATTTTATGACACACACTGCAAAGTGATCATACCTGGAAGGTATAAAATAAATCCCAAATACTTAAAAAACTAGTTATGTTCCACAAAACATGTTTTGAACTAGTCTCAATAGTTTCTTTGAAATGTAAAATTTATTTACTCTACTATTTCAGAAGTTCCGTTAGTATTCTAAAGACTAAATTAGACAATATTTCTACTGTCTGAAAGGATCATAATGACAAAAATTTTTGCTACCAATAATATGGGAAAATATTATTTGTTAGAAAGAACCCTTATATTTAACTAGTATGGAAAGGGATATTCAATTATTTTCTGATCATAGATAAAGTATAATGGTGAAGTGTTTGTTCAATAATATGTCCCATTACATATTATTTTGTTTCTGTGAGGTTCTATTATATATTCTCTTTAGCACATGAAATCAGTTAAAATTTTAGAATAAATTGACTTTTCTCAAAAAAACCCCCACCAGATTACTCACACCATAGGACAAATTTAAAGCATTTTGTAGTTGAATAAGGCCTTAAAGATAATATAGCTTAACTTTTACCTTCTCTTCCCCTTTTCCTCTACCCACATTTTGCACGTAGGTAAATTGAGAATGAATGAAATTCAATGTTTTGAAGGTCCTACTACGTATAACTAGTGACCAGGAGAGGACCAGAGTCTTCTGACCTCCAATTTTTCTGGCTTTACCCACTGCACATTTCTGCTTCTTTCCAAAATTTGGGCCCTTAAATTATCAGTGTCTTAGGGTGAAATTCAAGCCCTCCCAAGCACAATTTTCCATTTAGTTTCCTTTTATCTTTGTATGAATAGTATGACAGGGAAGCCTGGTTGAGGATAAGGGACATTCACGAGGTTTAAGGGACGTGTTTAAGACTACATGTACTTAGCCTAAGGGACAGGACAATAAACAAAACCTAAGACCCTATAGTCAGTACATTTTTCACTAAATCAAAAAGCTTCTGGTATAAATGTGCATTCAAGCCAGAGCATATTGCCATGCTGGGGGAAGGAAGAGCATGGTTATGGCAAAAATATGTAAATGAGCACCTGCTGAAGACCACCAGAGCCATCTGCTCCTTGGAATCACGTACCCATTTACCAACCTCTTTTTGTTAGCTTTTCCCCTCAGTTGTTCAGGACATGAAGGGAGGACCACATTCTCTAATTATGAATTTTAAAACATTAGCAATAATTGAGATCATCTCATAAAATGAACTTGCCAAAGAAGTGCCTGCTTGATTTAGTGGACTAGTATCTTAAACTGCTTGGAGACCTATGTGCGAATCTTAAAGAAATTGTGGCCAAAAAAATACTTAAAGTTGACCCTATAGATTATCAGAATCAGAATGAGGTATTCATTCTAGCATTGGCTATATCTCTGATTTATGATTCTAGCATCCTTTAGAACCTCAACCAAATCCCATCAATGTACTCCACTAAATACCTTTCCTAGTTCGATTAGTGTCTATTAAAAAGTCTGTTAGTAGACTAGTCATTGATATTGACATTATAAAAATTGTGCGTAGCTGCATAGACAATTTGAAATATGCAGAAAACAAGAAAATGGAAATGAAAGAATAAAAGACACAAGTAATTACCACCTAGATAGAGTTGCTCATTTTAGGTATATATTTTTTCACTATATGTGAATATATATGTAAAATTTGTGAATAAATGAAAAATACAAATAACATCAGGTACGATTTATTTACATATATTCAAAATGTAACATTCTAGACATAAAAGTTTTATCATTTAACAATGTATTGTGAAAATGTACTGTGTCATATAATATTTTATAACATCATTTATCATTTTTGAATGGTGTAGATGAATTCTGGTTGATTTAATTATTCCCTTTTGTTTTATACTTGGGTTGCTAGCAGTATCTTTATTCTAATTAACTTTTATAAAAATCATTACACATATATCTTGGCACACATATCTAATTATTTCCTTAGAAAAATATTCTCAAAGTGGGAATTGTTGGGTCAAAGAGTATAAACCTTACTCCTAAAAGATATTTTTGAAGACTTATGTATATATGGTAAGACGTTTTAACCTAATTATTCTCATCATCATAGTCACCATTCCTGGACATTTATTATCTGCTGAATGCAGCTCACATTACATGGGTTTTCTTATTTATTTGGCACAACAAAATCCTTTGTGTTTACTATTATTATGCTCGATACTGAGATTTGGTGGAAGATAAATTTTAATAATTTTGTATATTTTTAAAGTGTATTTGACCTTGCCAGCACTCTATATCCTTATCTTTTATGCAAGCTGGTTTTGTAAGCCTTAACTTATTACTGTTAATAGTCCCCTGTACCTCCATAAATTTTTTTTTGAGACAGAGTCTCGCTCTGTTGCCCAGGCTGGAGTGCAGTAGCATGATCTTGGCTCACTGCAACCTCTGCCTCCCGGGTTCAAGTGATTCTTGTGCCTCAGCCTCCCAAGTACAGGCATGTACCACTATGCCCGGCTAATTTTTGTATTATTATTATTATTTTATTTTTTAGTAGAGACAGGGTTTTACCATGTTGGCCAGGCTGGTCTCAAACTCCTGACCTCAGGTGGTCCACCTGCCTAGGCCTCCCAAAGTGCTGGAATTACAGGCATGAGCCACCGCGCCTGGCTACCTCGATAGATTTTTATGTCCTAACGTAGAAGGGCATGAACTACAAAACTACTCTGCCAATTCACTCACTTACTTATAACAAGGACCTTTTTTTCCCACATAAAATTGTGAATACTACTTGCTACTATTCTTCCATAATTATCCTTTTGTTCTGGCTACTATCTCAAAGATAGGTAGATAATTTATAGCTGCACACATTACAAACCTGTACTTGCCATCATTCTCTCTTTGAATCTGACTCTGAAAAACAGGACTGGCTTCTAGAGGAAGTGGATGGGATTAATTATACCACCAAATAAAGAAGTACTATGGAGTAGAATTTAGGTGATGGTTAAGAACTGCCTATAGTGTGTATGACAATTTGTCATACTACATATACATATTACATATGTACATTACATGTGGGGGCCTAATTTGATGTAGCACATATTAAAGACTATGCAACAGCACTTTTTGTAGCAAATTACATCATATTAGCTGCTAATTCTTTCTTAACGAATGGTAAAAAAATTGGGCAAAAAATGAGTTCTGGAATATGGTATTTCAGTATAAAATCATGTATGCAAATTAATTCATTCTATTTTTAGTTTTTATGCTTCTCATTAGGTCTTCTTTTCCTCTCTGTTAATGTTAGGTATCTATACTTGTCAATGGACAAAAATGAATTTTTATCAGTGATTCTTTAGCAATAATAATGTTTTAATAATAACTTCATTATGCTGCCTTTTCTTTATGTAGCTAAATAATGTGAAAATGGGTGTAATAAATAACATTCTTAAATACATGGGTAAGTTATAAAAAATATGTAGGTTAATTTAACTCTCTGTTCTCAATAATATTACTCATAACTGCAAGAAATATCACATTTTAAACACAATCTAAAAGAGAACTAAATAAATTTTCAATTAATTCTCTTAAGACTTGCCCTTTGATCAGCAAGCTTCCCCAATTAAAAATAAAAAAAATCCATAGCTATTAAATCCACAATTATATTTTGTGACTAACCATTTACGATATAATTTCACTACAAAGAACACTTTTCAAGTTATTTTCAACACTTTTAATAGAGCTCTAAACTTTTAATACGAGTAGTTTTTATCCAGACTATCCAGACTTGTTAACCAACTGTCACTGTGAGTGTAATGAAGGCTTCTATGGGTTTGGAGAGGGAGAATGTGCTGGATGAGCAATTTATCACTTAGCCTCACCAGCCAAAAGACACTTTGGCTCCCATCAAACCACTTTCAAGAGCCACATTGAAAATAACCAATTTGATAGTGCCACAGGTGTAGTAATTACATCTTTTAATTCTGTGTTTTAACTTTTTTTTTCAGCATTTTAGGTTTGATCAGGCTGCCTTCTCATTGGGGAGTGATTTCATTTCTCCCTCTCTTTTTAAAGTTTTCCTTCTAGGAATTGCATGTACCAGTAAATATTATGATGACCTCATTTCTTTTCTGAAACGAGGTTTTAATTAGCTTTATAGCAATAAAGGAAAATTTATTTTCACCACTTTTTATACACACCATTCACATATTTTTGATTTAGTACTGGGAACCCAGGGATATCATCTTATTTTCCCGAATTACTGATTGTTTAATTTTACTCAGTTTTTTAAAGGTAATATTTCCTATTTTATTAATTATTCAGGTACCAAAACCAGATACAACAGTTACAAATAAAGATGACTATGGACCAATATTCCATATGAATATAGACATATAAATTTTCAGAAATATAGCAGACTGAATGTAGCAACATATACAAATAATTATACCTCATGACCAAGTAGGATTTTTTCACAAATGCTATGATGGCTTAATATACAGAAATCTACCAATATGTTACATCATATTATTTATCGGAAGATTTTAGACCTTGAAAAGCTCTTATCAGAGTTCAGTTTAACATGCTTTCTGCTGAAACCTACTGGGCTTGAATCATCAGTTAACCTAATAATCTCTATGGTGGATCATCAGCTGTGTGGGACTTATATTTTCATATTTTCAGTAGTTGGTATAGTCATTGGAGAACTGCAGAAAAGTCAAAGTGGAATGGATTTTAGGAAATAATTTGGTTCTAACAATTTGTGGCCTGTTCCAAAGTAAGTTTTCCCCACTGTTCTCCAACCATATTTCTAAACTCTCCTGTTTTGTTGAAGTATTAAGAGGCCAACATTAATATATTTTTGTGGTCTTAATTCTTCCTATTACTCTCCGTTTAAATGTTTTAAACACAAAATTTGCACATAATTTGATACCAAACATTTTTAATATGACCTGTGAGACATTGTGTCTTACGGCCCCTACATGATAATGTGAAGGAGCTGGCTTGTACCAACTCGCAAGAGCTAAACTTTCAGAAATTTTGTGAGCCGGTTGTTAAACCCAGATATTATTTTAAGATAATTATATAAACTTAACATTAAATAGATTATATAACAAACATAGGTAATAAATATTTGAAACTCATCACTTCATAATTATTTGGCTATATTTTATTATTATCTTGAGGTTACTTAACTTATTGTGTCTGTGTCATGGAAATACCATTTAATGGAGTGTTACTGGCAGCTCTTTCCAATTCAGCATTTTATGATGATATGTTGATCTCTTAAAATTGGCCATGATGGGAATATTTCCACCACAGAAGTTGGCAAATGCTAAAAATCAGAACTTGATTTACTGTTTTGTTGACCGTATAGACGTAAGAAAGTGATAAAAGAAAATATATTATATGGCCCCTACACAATAGTGTGAAGGAGATGCTTTCTTAATAATACAGAGTAAACTTTTAAGTGTCATGTCTATTCCTGTCACATTGTGAATATCACAAAAAATAAAAAATATGTTTCCAGTTTGGGAAAACTATTCTATAATTCAACAAGGAAGGCCTTTATGTCATTGACCAACAAATAAGTTTCAGACGTATATCTTCATTTCACTTTTGGCTTATTAATGGAAATGAAAATATCAACCAACATTAATGTTAAAGCTACACTTGTTAATTGAAGTCATAGAACATAAGAGTTCAGCAAAAATCAATAAAATCACTCTGTGAGAACTAATTTGCTATATGGAATTTATAGCAGAGTATTATGCATTTCATTATTCTCTGTAAATTATTTGCAAATGTGTGCTTTTTTTCCTCAGAACCAATTCAAAAATCAGGCATAAGAAACTGGGCATAAGAGCACACCACTATCCCTCCCTACATCTAATTCTTGTCTCACACTTCTCTCTAAGCTCTAGGCAAATTCGCCAGTTTTTACTTCTTTATTTTATAAATTATTTGATTGACACAATATTTGTACATATTTATGGGTACATGTGATATTTTGTTACATGCATAGAATATGTAATGATCAAGTCAGGGTATTTAGGATATTCATCACTTTGAGTATTTATCATTTCTATGTGTTGGGAGCATTTTAAGTCTACTCTTTGAACCATTTTGAAATATATAATACCTTGTTGTTAACTATAGTTGGTTACTATAGTCACCCTACTCTTCTATCAAATGGTGGAACTTATTCCTTCTATCTTTCTGTATGTTTGTACCCTTTAACCAACCACTCTTCACTCCCCTATCCACGCACTCTTTCAAACCTTTGTTAACTATTTTTCTATTCTTTACGTTCATGAGACTCATTTTTTTAACTCCCGCATATGAGTGAGAACGTGCCATGTTTGTCTTTCTGTGCCTGGCTTATTTCACTTAACATAATGACCTCCAGGTCCATCCACGTTGCTGCAAATGACATGATTTCATTAATTTTTTTTTAGGGCTGAATAGTTTTCCATTACGTATATATACCATATTTTCTTTCTTTTTTTTTATGAGACAGAGTCTTTCTCTGTTGCCCAGCCTGGAGTGCAGTGGTGCGATCTCGGCTCACTGCAGGCTCCACCTCCCGGGTTCACGCCAGTCTCCTGCCTAAGTCTCTGGAGTAGCTGGGACTACAGGCGCTGGGCACCATGCCCAACTAATTTTTTTTTTCTTTTTCTTTTTTTTTTTTAACCGTGTTAACCAGGATGGTCTTGATCTCCTGACTTCGTGATCTGCCCGCCCCAAAGTGCTGGGATTACAGGCATGAGCCACTGCTCCTGGCCGTGTTTTCTTTATCTATTTGTCTGTTGATGGACACTTAGGCTGATTCTGTCTTTGGTATTGTGAATAGTATTGCAATAACAGGGGGTGAAGGTATTTTTTATATTCTGATTTTCCTTCCTTTGGGTAAATAACCAGTAATGGGTTAGTTCCAGGACCCTCAGCAATACCAAAATTCATGGATGCTCAAGTCCGTTATATAAAATGGTAGGTATTTGCATATAACCTACATACATTGTCTCATATAATTTAAATCATCTCTACATTATCTATAATACCTAATACAATGTAAGTTGTATGTAAACACTGTTGTATTATTTAGGGAATAAGAAAAAAGTCTGTACATATTCAGTACAGATGCAACCATTTATTTTTTTCTGAACGTGTTCAATCAATCCAAATTCATGAATACTTATGGATATGGAGGACTGACTGTATTAAGCTTCTTTTCACTTTCTTACACATTGCTCTCTCAGAAGAGATTCTCTTCTCTCCTTATCTGGCCAACATCTGCTCAGCCTTAACAACTTAAAATTTCAGCTTACGTCAGCATAAATACATCTTTATCATTGCAAACTTAAGAAAAAAAAAGCTATCCTTTTTTTTTTGACTTTACACACTACTCAATTTCCACCATATTTTTTTGCAACTTTTCACAGCATCTTATTTTAAAAGCTATTTTTACTGTCTCCACATTCTCCCTTTTCATTTTTACTTTAATAAACTCCAAATGAACTGTTTTTTCCAACTTTGCAGCAAAATAGCTCTTGCATGTTGCCAATCTCTTGATAACTCCTTTGTCTTCATCTTCATCTTTCAGCAGCAGTAGATGGTTAACCATTATTGATTTCTTGGGTCACCTTATTGTCTTAACTTCTCTACTACTACACTTCAGTGGCTTCTACTTCTCATCCTACTTTTCTGGTTTCTTTTGTGACTGATTTCTGAACAATAGATGTCCCAGGGATTGAACTTTGGCTCTTTTTTCTTTCTCCATAGATAATTTTTTTTTCAATCCTGTGGCTCTGAATACCTGAATACCATCTACTTTTGACTGACTGTCAAATTTGTATCTTTAGCTCCAAACATCCCAGAACTCTAGGTTATATAATGTGCCACTTGTATCTATAAATTTAAACATCTAATAGGCATCCAAAATTTTACATGTACAAAACAAAGGAATTGGTTTCCACTACCCTCTCTCCTGAACTGCAAACTTTCTCAAGCCACAGACACAATATTTATCTACTAGGTATGTCCCTTAAATCCCATATGAAAGTCCACCCGTAAAACATGTTAACATTACTAGCAAAACTAATCTAAAATTTTTAGCAGATTGTGTGAATTAGCCTCTAAGTATATCTCCAAAGAAGAACAATACCACACTCTCTTCCTGCAAGCCATGAGAAATAAATGGTGAGTGACAACATCTTTCAAAAATCATTTATTAACTGTTTTCTCTAAGACAGGGCTGCTCATAATCTTACTCACTGACAGAAATAAAATTATCAACCAACAAAATGTTAAAGTAAACGACAAACTCCTCCCTCACTTGGTTTCCTGACTTAAGGAGAAAGGGATAGTGTGGAGCAAGGGAAGATCCTAGAGCTTTTCTTCTTTGCAAAAGCAATATGATATCAAAAGTAATATCAAAACTTAAAAGTTGCAGTTTTAATGATTCTTATTATGTCCCTGTTTAACCACCTGATTTGGCAGGTGCAGAAGATGAATGCATTTTGGATAATGTTAGTGGATTATTATAAATGTCAAGCTGGTGGATTTCCTTGCTGAGGAAATTTTTACCAAAGGTGGTAAATAGTGGGTAGACACATTTTTAACCTTGGAAATAATGTTTAATCTTGCCCAATGGCTAAAAAAAAAAACCCTCCAGAATGAGTTTTATTACATTGAGCAAGGAGAATAATACAAATTCATAGTCTTGTCTCAGGGATTCATGAAAGGTATAGTCTGTGGGAACTAATTATCTCATCATCCTATAGGTTGTCACTTTGGTCCACTGATGACATTAGGCTGACAATACCTGGAGAATGAGAAGTTGTTTATGCCGAGATGCCTAGGTAGGACAAGTATGTATCAAAGGATAGGGAATTATAACCATGAAAATTAAGTTCCTGCAGCCTCAGTGGAGCTTCTGGAAGACTAGTGAGTGAGAGTATACATTGAGATATGTTTTCCCAAGTGCAAGTGGTTCCACCTTGTATCACCTACTTTAAGAAAGAGGCACAATGCTTGTAGGAGCACTTCTTATTTTGATGACAACATGTAGACTTGTATAATTCAATGAGGCAAAAATTCAGTAAGTTACAGTAAAAATGTATATTTATTCATCAAATTTTGAGATAGAATAAAGGCTTTCTTTGTGCCTTTGATTTGCTTAGATTACTATTTGGTTAGCTTATTATTGTAGTTTTTCATAACCACATCCAGCTTTTATAAACTGGGTGAGTACTAGAAGTACTTTCAAAGAAATTTAAGTGTGGAGGTCTTTACAGAAATCCAGATTTTCTCCACTTTTATTATTATCTTATATGTAAATGATTATAAAGTAATTTAAGTTACTTGGACCTTTCCACATATTCAACTTAGTTTTTATAGAGTCAAATTCCTTTTTTACATACATATTTCACTAGCTTACATGATAGTTAACTAACTTATGTATTATAGATGAAAGCACAAACAGGTTTCATAATAAATATAATGGAACTTTGGGAAGCATATAATAATTCAGTGGGAGCAATGGTATATGGGTGTGTGACAGCATTTGTTAATTCTGCAAGTAGGTGAAAGTTACGTGGAGATGGCTAAGAGGGTTGCTAGTTTATTATATTTATGTATACACTTATCAAACCTATCTGACTGATGATTTGAAGGACCACTCACCTTTAGAGGAACCAAGACCAATAAAAGGGTGCTGTGCAAGCACTGTGCTTCTTAGCCCTTAAGACTCAGTAGATCCAATGGTGATCAGTTTGTTTATGAACTATCAGGATACTATATGGGCTCTTACTTGATGAGCCCTATATTTTAGTGGTCCAATAAGCTACCTACTAGCAGGTTAATTAGTTGGACAGATTCTATCATTCCTCAAAAGACGTTTGTGTTGAATTGTAGATAGAGGGTAGAATGCTGGTTACCAGAGGCTGGGAAGGGTAGTGAGTGTGGGGGAAAGTGAGGATGGTTACTGGGTCCAAAAATATAATTACAATGAATAAAATCTGGTATTTGATATCACAACATAGTGATTACAGTCTACAAAAATACATTTAAAATAACTAAAAGAGTATAATTGGAATGCTTGTAACACAAAGAAATGATAAATGCTTGAGGTAATGAACACCCCATTTACTTTGATGTTATTATGTATTGTATGTCTGCAACTAAATATATCTCATATAATATATATATATATATATATATATATATATATATATATATACATATACACATGGTACGTACTCATAAATCTAAAAACTAGGTTGGGTGCAGTGGCTCACACCTGTAATCCCAGCACTTTGGGAGGCCGAGGTGGGTGGATTACCTGAGGTCAGGAGTTTGAGACCAGCCTGGCCAACATGGTGAAACCCATCTCTACTAAAAATACAAAAAATTAGCCAGGCATGGTGGTGGGCTCCTGTAATCCCAGCTACTTGGGAGGCTGAGGCAGGAGAATTGCTTGAACCCGGGAGGTGAAGGTTGCAATGAGCCGAGTTCGCACATCATTGCACTACAGCCTGGGCAACAAGAGCGAAACTCTGTCTCAAAAACAGAACAAAACAAAACAAAACAACAACAATAAAAAACACTAAAAGCTAAAAAAGATATTTATTTTGGATTAAATGGGCTTAAATAGAATTACTGTAGTACATATCAGCAAAAGGATAGTGTTACCATGAGTGCTGAAGTGTTAACCTAGAGTATTAATTAAAAATAGGATATTGATACACAATACGGGCAGGAAGAAGTATGGATGAAACTCAACTGATTCTTTGGAAACTCACATGGTACTTGCAACAACCAGTGCTAGGGATTACGGAAAGACTGCTGCAACCCTCAGATCTTGGGAATGAAGCTATGATCACCATCTTTGAATCACCGTGATCATCATCCTGAAAGTACTAAAGAAGGTTTAAGCATCAATCAGAAAAACTGAATTTACAACTAGATGTAGAAACTGCAGATACCCTGGCTAGTAGATCATCTCTATATACTGTCTATACTGGGAAGCCAAAGGTGTGAACTTTATTTCTAAATTTAAATTAAAAAAAACTTTTTTGAGACAGAGTCTCCAGCTTCAGTCTCCAGGCTTAAGATTATTATTTACAAAGTGAACTTGGAGTTTTTCCCTTTCAATATCCTGTTAGGATTAAATATCTTTATACCCTAAAAAAATAAAAGTACATCTACTATGAAAAAAATCCCATGTCTACATTTTATTGTGCTTATTGATTTTAAATCAGCATAATATTCATTCAGTTAATACAATCTTCTCTGATTTAATTTGCATGATTTTATTTCTAGTGCATAAGATTGAACATGGAAAAGTAATTTTTTACATTTCTTCTTCTGCAAATTTTCTTTACAATTCTTAACATATTAAAGATATTACATATATTACAAATATTTTTATCCATTTTATTAGCCTCATTTTGATTGTTGACATTTTTTGCCATATAGAAAATTAATTTTTTAAAGTTAACACAACAATCTCTTCTTGGTACTCTTTCCTTTATCTTGGATCTTAGGCCTTGGTAAGACTGCCACCCCTCTTTATCCACTAATCACAAGTGAGTAATAACAGCTTTATTTTGTTGCTACATTTTGTATCACGCTTTTGGCTTTTAGCTGTTTCATGACTGGAAAAACAAATTCCCTATATTAAATTCCCCCTGCTTGAAATGCCTAGAATTTTTTTGGTACTTTTAGTTCATTGGAAAATCTCTGGAATTTATTTCTCTAAATAATATAAGAAAGTTAATCATTTTTCTAATGATTTGACCAGCTGTTACAAAAAGAGTTGTTTAATCATTCAATCTTATACTGAGATTTAGAAATGCCTCTTTTAGCAAACACTAAATAAATCTGCTTCTGGAATTTCCATTCGTTCCATTAATATTTCCCCATATGTGTGTTCTACACAGTTTGTTAAGATCTTCCAATACCTGGTAACTTAAGATTGTAATCATTTGATGTAGTTTTCAAAATTGTCTATTGTTTTGTTCCATTCATATTATGTTATTATGTTGTTCTGTTATATTATTCTTTCAAAAATTGCTACCATTTTACCAAGTTTGACAGAGTCCTGAGGGTTATTTACAAAAATGGCATTATTGCGAAAAGAACTTTCTAATATCCTTTTTTTGCAGCTCAGAACATGAAATGCTTTCCATTTGTTTAAGTTCTATTTTAGACATTTGGTATAATTTTGTGATGTTTATTCTGTAGGTTTTTCACTTAGATACTACATTTTTGCTAAAAAGCATAAAATATTTTATATTTTCTCCATCTTATTGGTATTTTAAGAAACTGTTATTTTAAAATGTACTTTATTTAAAAATCAAAGTACAAAAGTGTACTGAAAATAACATGAGGATGTATCACTTTCCTTTTCTGTTGCTTTATTTTCAAGATTCCTGTCATGTAAAATATTAAATCTCTCCCATATCTTTGGTCTTATTTTGTATTTTCTATTTGTCATATTTTCTCCTCCTTTATTGTTTGCTGCATTTTATATACCTCATTTTTCTTAAACATTAAAAAAGTGTTTATACAATTTTACAATTACCCTCCATTTTCTAGCACTGTCTTAAATTTCTTAGAAGATTAGTTTTTAATCTATTTCTTTAACATACCATCTCTTTATTCACTCTATTCCTTTCTTTTTTTGTGTTGTTTGTCATTTCCATATCTGTTTTTCTTGTTTCTCAATATTTATTTCATACGTGTTATCTCCTTTTATTTTATGCTAAATTGAAGTATAATTTGTTGGCTAAATGTTATATCTCACCATTTCGCTTTTCAGTTAATTAGTACATCAGTTGCTTCTGCCGTAATGGCTCAGGTACCCCAGCCATCTGAGCCAATCAATCAGCACGTGGCATTTTTCCGTCTGCAGGAACTGTTTCAAGAGAAGTTCAGGGAATATAAGCTCAAGCCTCTGATTCACTGAGGGTGAGAAGTGTTCTTTCCTGCTGGACATGAATATTTCTTGCAGATGTCTTATGATTAAAGATGATATCAGCCTTAGAACAAAAGTGACACTGTGAATGGCAGCGAGAAGAAAGACAGAGAGAGACAGAGAGAGAAGAGAGAAAACAATCCCAGAGTAAACCAATCATGAATTATTCTCTGCCTCTGGAGTTTCATTTATGTGATTCCATTGTGTCCTCATTGTTTAAGTTTTGCCACTCAAAGAGTCGTCCATAAACTAGCAGCATTGATATTGCCTGGGAACTTCCTAGAAATGAAGAGTCTTAGGTCCCATCTCTGGCCAACTAAATTACAGTCTACATTTTATCAGAATCCCAAGGTGATTTATATAGACATTAAAATTTGAGAAGCATTATCTAAAACTGTGGCTCTCAAAAAATAGTTTGTGTATTCCTGAAGCTTTTTATTGTAATTCCATGGAGTCTATGAGGTCAAACCTGTATTCATAATTATAATAAGATATTATTTGCCATATCTAGAACACCTGATAGCACAATAATCAACATATTCTTACTAAAGAATAATGTTGAAGGGAGATCATAGACTAATACTGATTTTGAGGTTTTCTCCATCGTTATTCTATAGTGAACCTGCATTTTAATTTTTTTTTCAGCATCTCTTTTATTTTCTTCATATACCAGTGACCTGATTATACTTGGAAGGGCCCACTCTTAGTCCATGGGATTTAGGTATGTGTGACCTCTTGACCTTACTGCTATCTCTTCATAGATGGAGATGTAACCTGTCTGACTAACTCATTTAATTTTCTTGGCCACAGTGATTGATTCAGAAATATGAATCATGTCGGTGCCTTCAGAAGAGGTTTTGATGCTTGTTTTTCCTGGAAATATTGGGAAGTGAAAGCTCTCTTTGCATAAAGTTTACTTTTAAAAAAGATGATTTTAGCTAGTTTGCCAGGAGCTTCCTTTAGAGATGGCTTTCCTGTTATTGGTAGGTATAGAATTTAAATTTAAAATAATTTTTCTCAGAAACTTAAAGCATATTCTATGTTATTGCAGACTGAATTTATTTTGTGAAACAACGGCAAGATATGACATTAACTGACACAGTGAAAATTTATCAGTTCATATTCATTTCATTCTAGATACTGATATTGATTTTTATTAGTCCTAATAATTGGTAATCGTGAAACTATCATTTTTTCATAAGTATTTTCATAAGTATTTGAGTAAAGTTTGAGTAGACATCATAAATATAGATGACCACATACATTTTTGAATTGAAGGTTCTAGTGATCCTTTCTTATTTATTTTTCAATTCTCACTACTTAGCACACTGACTGTTTCACTGTCATTGCTGAAAATGATAAGGTAATTTTGAATATAGGCTTTGTAACTGCAAATGCTTCTTTTATTACACTGAGCTAATACGTTACTAATCTTGTAATATTTTTTCGAGTTGGCATATAGTGTTATAAGAATCCTTAACTATAATTTGATTTCCAAGGCTGCAAAGAATATTATGAATACCTTTATAGGAAAGAGTTTTCTTTAATTTAATAAATATTTATTGTCTACCTAATATATGCTGGTGAGTAAGATGCAATACACAATCTATATACTCAAAGAGAGCCTAGTTTGGTAGATAAGATGGACATACACATACTTTTAACTCTGTTATAAGAGCAGCAGATGTAAAACATGGAAGAAATGATTAACTTTATCTGTGATTATGTGAGAAATACAATTGAAGAATATCACAAATGGAGATAGGTGATTATAGGCAAAAGAAAGGCATGTTCAATTGCACCCAGTATTTGATGCACCAATGCTTGGAAGAACTATGGACAGTTTAGAATTGTTTGAAATAGGGATGGGAGAAGATGAGACTAAAGAGATTTGCTGAGTCCAGATCAGGATGGATCTTGCATGCCATACAAAGAAATTTAGACTTTATTTGGCTGACCAGTGTTACATAATTTTAAAGAAAATCCATTTGAAATATGTAACAAATCTCTCCTAAAACAATTTGAGATTATTGTAGTTTTTACATTCCTTCAGTGCAAATCATTATGTAGGCAAAGAGGTTCCTTTAAAATGTCTTGCAGAGGATAGAGATGCATTTTTGAAACAATGAGGAGGTAGATTAGATGACAGATATGAAAGCTTGACTTATGGCAATGGCTGCAAATGGGGAGTTCAACAGATTTGAGCAACTGGAGGGGTTGTTGGATCAACAGGACTTGGATAAATCAGGACTTTGATCTAACTTATTTATTTATATTTAAGTGAGAAGAAGAAAGCTTTAAAATATTGTTCCCTTAGGGCTCCATATATAATCAGTGGGATTTAGTTTTGCAATATATATTAATTGAATTTACAAATATAGCATCTATAGGCACTTTAGATCATTATATTTATAAACATATTAAATAAATGGGAAGGTGATACTGCCTGATAAAGTGAAATGATGAATTTATAGCTTTCCATTAGATTTTTCAAAAGGTTCCCACTTCACTTTAAATTAAATGTCATATTTATGTGTAATTTTATACTCCTTGAAGTCTAAGATCTATTGGTTTCAATTTTATTCATATAACAATAAGTTTGTTTTGGTGATACAAAATACTTTTTAGAACTTGACCATACCCTTTTTCCTGTTTTTCTTCTGTTCTTTAATTTACTTATATCTTTATCTAAATTGTAATATTAGCATTTTAAATTTTATAACTTGATTGGATAGATCAATACTTCCCAATTTCTTTTACATCATGGCACACCTAGAAAATGATATATACATGCAGTACTTGAAGGGCAGTAGATAAAGATGCTTACTTTTGGAGAGCACAAGCCGCATGCTCCAGCCTCCCATACTTTTATCAGAACACCCTGAAGCTAGAGGAAAACGCTGTCTCCTCACACTCACAGATGTAACTTATCCACATTGGTTGGAATGCTTTGAATTTTGAAATGGAACTTCAAGAGGTTGTGCTTATGGAATGGACACCCGTGTTGTTCAGCAAGAATTGTGATGGTGTATTGATAGACCACATAACAAAAATGTCAATTTGCTGAAGAAATAGTTGCTAGTGATCATGTGGAGATCTTGAAACCTGGTATACAGACAACTCAGGACAACCTACAGTCATTACTGAGGACATGAGTGAAAGCACATGTTTTATTGATGAAGACTCAGGAGTCTTTGATAGGATATTATAAATACTGCAATCCAATTTTTTTCACTTTATAAATGAGAACACTTGAGACAAAGGAATTGTGTGTCTTGACTAGAAAGTAAAAGTCTTGAATAGAGGGTAAATGACTGGACTTAAGCTTTTTGAAATCAGGGACATTTTTCTCTTTTGTTAATTACTATATTCTATTGCCTGGTAGAGTACATAGAACATGGCAGAAGTTTCAAAAATTTTATCGAGTGGATGAATGAATGAATGTATTGTCCAGGGACACATGGTTAGTTGGAGAGCCAAAATGAGACTTAAAATCTTCCATCTTCCAGCTCAATGCTTCGATCCACTGTGTATAACATAGTTATCAATATTCTATGAATAATTCATTTTGTGGCATAAGGCACAAAATGTCATGGACACATTCTAGAATTGAATATTTTAAGAATTTACCTTTCTTCTGTTTTGTAGCAGTTCCTGTCCATCATATTCATAAATAGAAAATAAAACATTTAGTTCACCATCAGGCTTATATTTATCTTAACAGATTTCTGTAAATACAGATAATTTAATAAACAGCAAAGTTGGTCTTATATAAGCTATTACAAATTTTTTTCTCTTTAGTAGTTAGTATCTTTTTAATTTTCTTCAGTGGTTGAATATACTCAGGTTTACATTCATTTCCCATTAATTAGATGGTAAGAGACAAAACTTGCAATAAATTTTTACCAGTGTATCCTGTTTGCAGGCAATGGAAATCAGAGAAACACTGTTCCTGAAAGCTTCTGTCACTCAAGAATCCATGAAACATTCATGAACTTCACATCAGGTAAAGGTGTCCTTGTTTACATATTTGCAGATTTGCTTATGCATGCCCTCAACAAGATTTCACAAATGTTTATGATCCTATGACCATATTAATTATAAATCTGCATGTAGATACTAATGAAAATTTTACCTAACATGTTATTAGTCCATGACTCTTTTTCATGATAATTTATAGCAACCAAATTGGGAGAAGAAAGCTAAATTGAATTATTAATTATAATAAAATTCAATATGAACGTTTCCATAAACTATGTCTTGAGAACCACCAGCAACTTGATAGATGAATGTGAATTATACTGTTCTCCCTTTCATTGCTTCTTCAGCCAGGCTGTAGTGTTTACAAAGCAGACACTAAAGTTGAGATTTAGCAATTGCCACGTTGTCTGTGACTTTTTTAGATACTGTGAAAAAAGGAAAGATTACAGAGTTTAGAGGAAGGGAAAAACTTGAATGATTTGTTTTAAAAACGCTTTGTTCTGAAAACCATGAGTTAGTAGGCTTGCGGTTAATACTAGTGAAAGAGTCTGGATTGCGTTATGAAAGGGGTGATTTATTCCCATACAGAGAAGGGTACATTGATTAATATGAGTTCCTATGTAATTACTTAGAATAAACTTTGCCAAAACCCCCTAGTTTTGTCATTTGGCAAGGTTTTGGTTGGCATAGCAGAGACAGTGTATCATGTGTTTAGCTAATCACTTAGTCTTTCACTACATATTTAAAGGCAAAATAGAGATATGCAGGCAACATGGTTCTAGAAATGAGCAAATTGTGAGCTTGTTATGCAAATGTAGCAAATGGTTCCTACATAGAAGTTGAGCAAATAATTGGCACTTTTGTGTTTAAAATATGTTAAGACATAGAGGCATACTTATAAAGCTATCAACATTCATCTAGTCATATAATCTGAATAGAATTAGAATTCAGAAAAGTCTCTGATATGGTTTGATTATGTCTCTACCCAAATCTCATCTTGAATCATAGCTCCCATAATTCCCACTTGTTGTGGGAGGGACCCAGTTGGAGATCATTGAATCACTCGGGCAGTTTCTTCCATACTGTTTTCATGGTAGTGAATAAATCTCACGAAATCCGATGGTTTTATAAGGGGTTTCCCCTTTTGCTTGGCTCTATTGTCTCTTGCCTGCCACCATGTAAGACGTGCCTTTCACCTTCTGCCATGATTGTGAGGCCTCCCCAGCCACGTGGAACTGTGCATCTTTAAATCGTTTTTTTCTTTATAAATTACCCAGTCTTGGTTATGTCTTAATCAGCAATGTGAAAATGTACTAATATAGTAAATTGATACCAGGTAGTGGGGCACTGCTGTAAAGATACCCAAAAATATGGAAGTGACTTTGTAACTGGGTAACAGGCAGAAGTTGAAAGAGTTTGGAGGGCTCATAGGAAGACAGGAAAATGTAGGAAACTTTGGAAATTCCTAGAGACTTGTTGAATGGCTTGAACAAAATGCTGGTAATAATATAGACAATGAAATGCAGGCTGAGGTGGTCTCAGATGGAAATGAGGAACTTGTTGGGAATTGGAGTAAAGGTGACTCTTGCTATGCTTTAGCAAAGAGATTGGTGGCATTTTGCCCCTACCCTAGAGATTTGTAGAACTTTGAACTTGAGAGAGACGATTTAGGGTATCTGGCAGAAGAAATTTCTAAGCAGCCAAGCATTCAAAAGGTAACAAAAGCATTCAATTTTAAAAGGGGAAGAGCATAAAAGTTTGGGAAATTTGCAGCCTGATGATATGATAGAAGATAAAAACCCATTTTCTGAGGAGAAATCCAAGCCTGCTGCAGAAATTTGCATAACTAATGAGAAGTCGCATTTTGTTTGTTTGTTTGTTTGTGATGGAGTCTTGCTCTGTCACCCAGGCTGGAGTGCAGTGGCGCAATCTTGGCTCACTGCAAACTCTGCCTCCTGGGTTTTTGCTAGTCTCCTGCCTTAGCCTCCTGAGTAGCTGGGACTACAGGCGCCTGCCACCATGCCCGGCTAATTTTTTGTATTTTTAGTAGAGACAGGGTTTCACCATGTTAGCCAGGATGGTCTCTATCTCCTGACCTCATGATCTGCCTGCCTCAGCCTCCCAAAGTGCTGGGATTACAGGCGTGAGCCACCGCACCCGACCAGCTGCATGTTAATCATTAAGACAATGGGGAAAATGTCTCCTCAAAGGGCATGTCAGAGAACTTTGCAGCAGCCCCTCCCCTCACAAGCCCAGAGGCCTAGGAGGGAAAAATGGTTTCATGGGCTGGGCCCAGGGCCCTCCTGCTATGTGCAGCTTAAGGACTTGGTGCCCTGTGTCCCAGCCATTCTAACCATGGCTAGAAGGAGTAAAGATACAGTTCGGACTGTGGCTTCATAGGGTGCAAGCCCTAAGCCTTGACAGCTTCCATGTGGTGTTGAGCCTGCAGGTACACAGAAGTCAAGAATTGAGGTTTGGGAACCTTCGCCTAGATTTCAGAGGCTGTATGGGAACACCTGGATATCTAGGAAGAAGTTTGCTGCAGGGGCAGGGCCCTCATGGAGAACATCTGCTAGAGCAATGCGGAAGGGAAATGTGGGGTTGATGCCCTCACAAAGTCCCCACTGGGGCACTGCTTAGTGGAGCTATGAGAAGAGAGCCATGGTCCTCCAGACCCCAGAATGGGAGTACAGCTTGTACTCTGCACCTGGAAAAGGTGCAGACACTCAAAGCAGCTGGAAGGGAGACTGTAAAGCCCCAGGGGCAGAGATGCCCAAGACCACGGGAACCTACCTCATATATCAGCATGACCTGGATGTGAAACATGAAGTCAAAGGAGATCATTTTGAAGCTTTAAGATTTGACTGCCCCACTAGATTTCAGACTTGCATGGGGCCTTTAGCCCCTTCATTTTAGCCAGTTTCTCCCATTTGGAATGGCTATATTTATTCAATGTGTGCACCCCCATTGTATCTAGGAAGTAACTAACATGCTTTTGATTTTACAGGCTTATAGGCAGAAGGGACTTGCCTTGTCTCAGATGAGACTTTAGACTGTGGACTTTTGAGTTAATGCTGAAATGAGTTAAGACTTTGGGGGATTGTTGGCAAGGCATGATTTGTTTTGAAATGTGAGGACATGAAATTTGGTAGGAACCAGGGTGGAATGATATGGTTTGGTTGTGTCCCCACTCAAATGTCATCTTGAATTTTAGCTCCCATGATCTCCATATGTTGTGGGAGGGACCCAGTGTGAGATAATTTAATCATGGGGGCAGTTTTCTCCATACTGTTCTCGTGGTAGTGAATAAGTCTCATGAGATCTGATGATTTTATAAGGGGTTTCCCCCTTTGCTTGGCTGTCATTCTGTCTTGCCTGCTACCATGTAAGACATGCCTTTCACCTTCTGCCATGATTGTGAGGCCTCTCCAGCCACGTGAAACTGTGAGTCAAACAAGACTCTTTTTCTTTATAAATTATCCAGTCTCAGATATATCTTAACCAGCAGTATGAAAATGGACTAATACAGCCTATAAAGTGGGAAATACTGGACTGAATTAAGTGAGAAAGTATTTATATGAAACGTCCAGAATAGACAAATCCATACAGATAGAAAGTAGATTACAGATTGCTAAGGGGTGAGGGATGTGGGGAATGGGAAGTGACTACCAATTAATGGTTTATTTTTGTAGTGACAAAAAATGTCTTGGAAGTAGATAATGGTGATGGTTGCACAACTTTGTCAATATATTAGGTTGGTGCAAGAGTAATTATGGTTTTTGCCATTAAAAGTAATTTGTCTACTCTGAACTTTTCACATAAATACTTTATCATTTAATTCAGTCCAGTATTTCCAACTTTAGAGACTGTATTAGTCTATTTTCACACTGCTGATTAAGATATACCTGAGACTTGGTCTTAATGGAATCAGTTTCACAGTTTCACTCTAAATGGCAAAAACTGTAATTACTTTTGTACCAAACTATACTAAAACCATTTAATTGTATACTTCAAAAGAGAATGATATGGTTTGTGAATCATATGTCAAAGAAATTAAAATGGCATTTATGGTTAATAATCTGGGAATAGAAGAAAAACTTATGAAGAACAGAAGGAAATTAGCACAGTAAGAATTTTTATTTTGCACGGGTGAAATTCTAGCTGCATTCTCATTAACTCATGCATTAAAAAATAAAAGTAGAAGTGTATTATCTTCATTATTATTTAGCATTGCTTTAGATATTCAGACTAAAATATATATTGTAAACATTCTAACATAATGTATAAATTATCTGAATACTGGGAAAGTGAAGACAATGTTATTAATATATTTGGTGTAGATAATTTGATTGCGTATATAGGACACAGAGGATTCAAAATGAAAACAATTAGATTTGAAATAATTCAGTGAGGGGCTGGATAAGAAAGAATTGTTAAAAATAATAGTTTTCCTATGTACTATCAAGAAACAAATATAACCTACTATGAAAAATGTAGCTCATTCACAATAATAATCTAAATTATAAAATACTTAGGAGTTATATCCATGAGATATGTTCAAAGATAAAGATATAAGTCTCAGAGAGTACATATTGTAGGAAATTGAATGAAAACAACTTCTAAAGAAGAAATACAAATTACTAATAGACATATAAAAATATTCAAATATACTAGTACTAAAAGAAATTAAAAAGTAAATAACAGTAAGATAGGACTGGCTAATATTAACAAGTCTAATAATAGCTAGTGTTTAAATGGTAGCTGGGAAATGGGACTTTTTGTTCATAGGCTCATGACTGGGATAGAAATTTCCGTTGTTTCTGAATGACAAGTTGCCGGTATCTGTCAAAAGCCTTAAAAATGTGTGTAAATTTTGACCCTGTAATCACTGTTTTCAGAATGTATCCCAAGGAAATAATTGCACAAATACTCAGACATGTAGAGACTGCTTTGCAGTATTTTTTCTAAAGGTAAAAATTTTAAACAATATTAAGTAGCATAAATGAGTTACAGCTGCAGCGACAATATTTTCCAAAACTAGCCATCACAGTATTTTCAGTCTCATATGCGCAACCTCAACCTTACCACACTCCCATTTAGAGTTTGAGTCTATTTTTCTTCCCCTTGAACCCAGGCAAGACTTTGTGACTCCCTCAATGAATAGACTATAATGAAAGTGATGTAGGGTGATTTTAAAGTTCGTCAAAAAAGGCAACATGACTTCCATTTGGCTCTCTCTTTTTTGGTGTATTTCTCCTTTGAAACCCAGCTACCATGTTTAAGAAGGCCCAGGTGATGTGGCAAGGTCACAAGTAAGTGTTGTAACAGACATCCCTAGCTTAGGTTCCTGCTAATAGCTAGCATCTGCTAGTAATACAAGAGATTTCAGATGATTTCAGCCTCCATTCTATTTTTTTTTTAAAGTTTTTAAGGCTACAAGAGAAGCACTAGGGTTCCACTAGGGAAAAGGGAAGATGGGGAGTATGTTGCCACTGTAGATTTCACAACTGATTCAAGCCTCCACTCTTTAAGCCACTACAGCTAGTTTAATAGAACAGAGACAAGTTGCTGAGTCTGCAAAATTGCAGAATTATGAGCAAAATAAATGTTGTTAAGTCACTATATTTTGTAATGGTTTATTACACAGCCATAGTAAATGAAATAATAACACATGTAAAAATGAAATTCTTGAGGCAATTTTAAATGAAAATATATACTAATATTTTTATAGCATTTACAGAAAATGACAAGTACATAAGAGTATAAATAATTACATTCCATGTATGTGTGCACAAAAATACACATAAATACCCAACAGCCATTGTGTGTATGCACAGAAAAACATATTGATAAGTATATATCAAAATGTTAAGAGTGGTTATCTTCAAATGTTGGGAATATAGCGATGATTTATACTTAATTTTTATGCTTGCTCATCTTGCTTATCTTGCCATATTTTCTAACTTTTCTGCAAGTGGACATTGATCATTTGTTTAATAGAGACTAAATAAATTTGGACTTAAATTAAAAATCAACTGCTGAAGCATAAAATATAGAGGAACCTAGCTCAACAGTTGTTCATAAAAAAAGACAGGTGTTTTTTGATTGTAAGTTCAAAACCAGCCAATAGCATGCTGTAACTGCCAAAATGTTAATGCAAACTTAGGTAGCAGTTAAAGAATTTAATTGTCCAGAGGACCAGAGGCAAAGTTCTCTTATATGACACATTGAGTAGATCACACTTTGAGGCACCAACTTTTTTTTTTTTTTAATTATACTTTAAGTTTTAGGATACATGTGCACATTGTGCAGGTTAGTTACATATGTATACATGTGTAACTAACCTGCACAATGTGCACATGTATCCTAAAACTTTTAAGAAGAACAGCAACTGGGTTTCTTCCAGGAGGCTGCCCAGGATAGTGGTAAGGTCTGTAATGGAGTTATCAAAAAACAATGGAAAAAACAGAGAATTCTGTTGGAAAAGAGAAAATCTAACAGAGACAGACATGGAAACGTGGGTTAGTTTTCATCTGCATAATTTCAGAGAGTAAGAGTTAAACGGTAAATGAAAACTTCAAAGAGACAGATTTGGCTTAGCCTAAGACTATACTTTCAATTAAATTGAGCTATTCAACAATTGGTAGAACAGCCACAGAGCATAATGAGTCCTTGTCTCTGGTGTTCTTGAGATTCCCAAGTGTCAGGATGTTTAGGGAACAATGTGCTTCATGGGCAATTTAGCCAGGTATATTTAAAATCCTGTTCCTGCCAAAATCTACAAAAGTCTCTATGATAGGATCAGAGTTACAATAGTATACTATCTGGGTAGTGCTCTGTAAAGTCTCTCTTTAGCACACCTTTCCCTAAGAGCCTGATTTTCTGAATTCCCAGTCTTTGCTAATTAGCACAGATGAGCTAAGGTTGGCAGTGATTTTCTGAAAATTAAAGACTCATATTTCTGAAGATGATGTGTATCTTAATTAAGTCTCCTCATTAAAACTCCCTAGCTTCGATTGTCAGCGTCTGTCTTTACACAGCACACAGTAGACTCTTGCCCATTTCTTATGTAGTTTGATTAATGTAGACAGCTCGTCTTAGTTATTTCAGCCCCACAAAGGGAATTCTTAGGCCTTGTGGTCCAAATGGACTGAATGAAGATCTGCTTCTTATGTATTTCTTTAAAGTGGGCTTCCTGACATACCTGAAACTCTGTTTGGATGTTAATATGGGGTTTTATCAAGTTGTCTGAAGGAAAAAGATACACTTTTATCTTTTTCTACTAACAGTTATTAGGAACTGATTTAAACATAGCATTTGGATGAAAAATGACATCCTCTGTGAGTTTTGTTGGGACCCATCTAATCTTCCTACCATGCAAATCCTCACCTCTGGTTTTGCCCTCTCTTCAGATATAGCTAGCATGTATGGATTTCAGGTAGGGCTCGCATTCACTATGAAACTTACCACTTTACTAAGACATAGGCACAGATCTCTAAACCAATGATAGCTGAGCCAATTGGTCCTGTACCTCTCTTTCCACTTCCTTTTGGTCTTATAAACAAATAGAATGACTCTAGAGGTGTTATGGAATTAACAGCACACTCCCATAAAATATATAGTCCTATTACTTTGACTTTTATCTAGATACCTTCACATATGTGGACCAGAAGACAATCTTATGGTATCTAGAAAATGATTAAATTTGATTTTTAAACTGTACCTAAAATAAATTTAGATAATTCTTAACACTATAATTGAATATAAATCTTATATAATAGTGGGAGAGAAACTCTGTGTCTAATACTCAGGAGAATATAAAGATAATAGATATTTAAATGTTTTATTTCTTGGAAACAATGTATATCTAACAAAACAACTTAAAGCATTTGCTGTTGAAATTTAAAACGAAAAATTCTCATTTAAAATATATAAGATCAGAAGCAAAGAAAAATAAGAGATGTATTATTATATATATATATATATTACATCTGCCATTTACTGCCAATTGAGGCATAAATCACATTTATATAAAATTATTTTAAATTAAGGATAATGCATACAGCTAACTTTTGCTACACTGGTTGTGAAAAAACTCAAATACTTGGCAAATTGGTGAAATGTTCTTTTTCTTGCAGGAAGATTCATATAATGTTATGTGGGAGAGGAAGAGTTGCATTGTTTCCTCTTTGCCCCCTTGAATGAGATCCAGTCAATTGAATTTATCAGTTAATTCCTGCTAGAGACTTTTGTTCACATGGTTGGCAGCCCCTGAGTGCTATTACTTTTTATTGATTTAGCAGCAAATATATGTTCATCTTATTGACAAATCTGAATAAGATATGGAAACAAAAATGAACAACTAAAATCTCCCTAAAAATATAATGAAAATTCACACTTTAGCTTAATAATGTCAAGTATAAAGGATTAGAAAATGAATGTACTTATGGAACATGATGTTTCTTTCACTTTCAAGTGGAAGCATATATTTAAACATGTAGGTATTTGAATATTATATACTCACCTGCATTGTGGATTGATGGTTGGTTTTGGGAGAATCCAAAAGTTAGAGGTCAAATTTGTAGTTATTGCTAAGCATAGGTTGAGAAACCATGAACATGTTTTCAGATCCTGTCACCTTTTCCTCCTTTGCTCTACCTCTAGTCATCATATTCCATGGTAGGTTGTAGCAATGGTTGACCTTTATGGGCTTTGGAGGATGACAGCCTGGTTCCAATCTCAGTTCTGTCTCTTATCTGCTGTGTGACTTTGGACAAGGTACTTAACACTTTTACATTCCAGATTCTTTATCTTTAAAGTGGGGCTAACATTGCTACCTCATAGTTTTCTGAGGATTTAATAGATGAATGCAACTAAAGTGCTTAGTGAAAGGCCTGGCACCTAGTGGAGGATTTGATAATCATAGTTGTTGCCGCCATTATTACTTTAATAGTGTTTGGTGCACACAAAGGAAAGAAGAAGCAAGAGCAAATCTTACTCTTTGCACAGATTTTGCTCTCCATTAGTTTATGTCTGATTGAGCAGGAATTTTCTTTTCCATGTATTCTGTAGTTGCTATTGTTCATTTTTATACATTTCAGCCTTCTTTTCAAGAGAATAATGTACCAGTTTTGAAGATTCACTACATAAAAGTGGCATCTGTCAGCTATATCCCTAAGAAACTGTTCTAATTTACAGGAAGCAGGTGTTTGACTACAATAATTTCTTTAGTCAGTGATGCGAAATTTTTTTTTCTAGTAAAAGTGTTTCAGAGAAACCAAAATAATTTCTTTCTTCTTAGAAAATAATCTATACATTATAGTTTCTTTCTTTTACAAAGTTTTTTATCTTTATTTTATTTCAATAGTTTTTGGGGTACAGGTGGTTTTTGGTTACATGGATAAGTTCTGTAGTAGTGATTTCTGAGTTTTTGGTGCACCCATCACCCAAGCAATGTACACCGTATCCAATACGTAGTCTTATCCCTGACCCCTTTCCCACTCTTCCCTACAAGTACCGAAAGCCCTTACATCCTCATGGCTTAGCTCCCACTTATAAGTGAGAACACACAATGTTTGGTTTTCCATTCCTGAGTTACTTCACTTAGAATAATGTCCTCCAGCTCCAAGTTGCTGCAAAGGCCATTATTACATTCTGTTTTATGGCTCTGTAGTATTCCATGGTGTCTACATACCACATTTTTTAATCCACTTGTTGGTTGATGAGCATTTAGGTTGGTTTCATATGTTTGTAATCGCAAATTCTGCTGCTAAAAACATGCTTGTGCGTGTGGCTTTTTCATGTAATGACTTCTTTTTCTTTGGGTAGATACCCAGTAGTGGCATTGCTGGATCGAATGGTAGTTCTACATTTAGTTCTTTAAGGAATTTCCATACTGTTTTCCATCATGATTGTACTAATTTACATTCCCACCAGCAGTGTAAAAGTGTTCCTTTTTCAGCACATCTGCACAAACATCTATTATCTTTTGATTTTTTAATTATGGCCATTCTTGCAGGAGTAAGGTGGTATCTCATTTTGGTTTTAATTTGCATTTCCTTGATAATTAGTGATGCTGAGCAGTTTTTCATATGTTTGTTGGCTGTTTGTATATCTTTGCTTGAGAATTGGCTATTCATGTCCTTTGCCCACTTTTTGATGGGGTTCTTTGGTTTTTTCTTGCTTCTTTGTTTATGTTCCTTAATGTCATTTGGAGAAAGATTAAATAAAAGATTTAGGTTCAAATATAAACTTGTTGATAATATCTATGTGTCCCCAACTTGATAACTCAGCAAGATACTTTCAGGAGCTTTTAAAAATAAAGATTCCAGCCAGGCGCGGTGGCTCACACCTGTAATCCCAGCACTTTGGGAGGCCAAGGTGGATGGATCACCTGAGGTTAGGAGTTTGAGATCAGCCTGGCCAACTTGGTGAAACCCTGTCTCTACTAAAAATACAAAAATTAGCTGGGCGTGGTTGCTGCCGCCTGTAATCCCAGCTACTCAGGAGGCTGAGGCAGGAGAATCGCTTGAACCTGGGAGGTGGAGGTTGCAGTGAGCTGAGAATGCACCATTGCACTCCAGCCTGGGAGACAAGAGTGAAACTCCATCTCAAAACAAACAAACAACCAAACAAACAAAACACAAAATTAATAATAATAATAAATAAATAAAATAACACATAAAGATTCCCCTTACAACTTGGTCCATTGAGATTTGACTGGGTGCAGGAAGAGGTGAAGACCTGGTTACCATGTGGACTAGTGGACAGCTTATATTTTGAGCCGAAGGAGGCAGGTGAAAATGCCAGAAGAGCACTGAAGTTAAGAACTTGTGACGTCATAAGATCCCTGGACTTGGCACATCCTTCCCATTTAAGTGATGCTCCGAGTTCCATCTGAACTGCTTTTAATTTCCTTAGGAAAAAATGGGCAAAGCTACACAGAACTAATTAGTGGTCCATTTGTGATGAAAAATTTTGCAACTGTGATCAACATGTCCCTTCCAAAGATAAGAATCCATGAGCTATGAGAGTATCTGCCTGCAGAGGCAGCGTGAGAGACCAGGGGCAAAAGATCAAGAACAGACAAATACCTTCTGTTTGACCAGTATTGTGAGTAAATAGGCCTGATTGAAATATCTGGCTTTAAAGGTACCTACTGCATTTTGAGAATGTGGATGACTTAGGGAAGGTTTACAGGATTATTTTATTAACAACACAGAGGGTTCATTTTATATAACCTTTTTAGCATTTTGAGGTCCTGTTCTGGCTTTCAAAGATGTTTTTATAATTCTAAGACCTGTATTTGAAGCCACAGGGCAGTAGCATAGCCTTTGTTTTGTGGTATTTGGAAAGAAACTGTACTTCTTTTAGATTTCCAAGTTTCAGAAAATGAAGGCTGATTATATATTCTAGTGTGCCTAGAGTTTTGGATTGCAAAAATAGTTACAATACTTTTCAGTAACTCTCATCAAATGGTGGAGTCTAGTTCTCCACTCTTTAAATCTGGGACTGACCTTATAACTTTCCTTAATACATCAAATATAGTAAAAATGATGAGGTACAAGATGTACGAGTTATGAGCCCAGGCTTCAAGAGGTCTTAGGTTCAACTTTTGTTGCCTGTAGAATGCTATGGCTATCATGTGGAAGAGACAGCCCAGTGGATAATAAGACAAGCTGCACATTAGCTGACAACTGCCAGAGCTGCAAGCCTAGAATGATTCAGTAGCTATCTTAGATCATTCAGCCACCAACTGGCCTACATTCTGTCTATGAGCCCACAGAAAATCAGCCAAGCAGGCCCAAGCCGCAAAATCCTCCTAAGCGACCCATAGAATCATGAAATTTAAAAAAAATTATTGTTGTTTAAATCCAATGGCTAGTATGCTATGTAGCAAAAGCCATCTGATATGCCTGGGACAGTCTTAGCTTACACCTGTTGTCATAGAGTAATTATTGGCATTGCATCTTTTTAACAATTTTTCATTTTTTTTTTTAAGTTCTGGGGTACATGTGCAGGTTGTGCAGGTTTGTTACATAGGTAAATGTGTGCCATGGTGGTTTGCGCACATAT
The DNA here is from genome assembly GCF_028858775.2 of Pan troglodytes. Classification (NCBI taxonomy): domain Eukaryota; kingdom Metazoa; phylum Chordata; class Mammalia; order Primates; family Hominidae; genus Pan; species Pan troglodytes. Next base: position 140,440,924 of record NC_072404.2, read on the forward strand.
CAACCCATCACCTAGGTATTAAGCCCAGCATGCATTAGCTACTTTTTCTAATGCTCTCCTTCCCCCTGCCCACCTCCCACAGGCCCCAGTGTGTGATGTTCCCCTCCCTGTGTCCATGTGTTCTCATTGTTCAGCTCCCACGTACAAGTGAGAACATGCGGTGTTTGGTTTTCTGCTTCTGTGTTAGATTGCTGAGGATAGTGGATAATACATCCTTTTATTCTCAAACTATCCTTGTTTGAGTACGTTGTATAGTCAACTTCAGTAAGTAATACCACCATTTACTCATTTGCCAAACAAGTATTTCTTTTGTGAGTTGGATTGAGCAGAAGGCAAAATAACAGTGGTTCATCCTACTACAAGTCTCGTCTTACGTCGTTTTTTATTTTGTTTTTCAGATTTCACCTTTTTTAAAAAACTCCTTTTGAAATAGACAAATAGACTAATTCTTTCTTACAGGAGTTTTTCTGACAAGTGAAACAGTATCTTAGAATGATATCTCATAATACCACCTCAGAGTAGCTTTGAAAATGATGAGATTTGCTCCCTATTTGATGTTGAATGATTACAAGACTTGAATTATGGGGATCAAAAAGTCAGTGCTGTTTTCAAAGAAATACTTTTGAGTAGCAGTACATGTGGAAAAAAAAAGCACAATGCAATTATTCTATTAATAAAGTGACCAGCACACAGTCGTATATTACAGTAGAAGCACATTTCACAATTGCTTTCTAAAGTAAATCAATATGTAAAATAATTCAAATAAAATGATACAAGCTACGCTTTGTTTTGTAATATATTTTTCTCCAAAGGCATAGACATAAAATTTATAAAATACGTATTTTGATGTTTATAAATTATCCGAAATACTTTCTTTGCTAAACAGGGCTAGCCATGTGCAAGACTGTGATATTGATTCAGAGAAGGACTGTGTGGTAGATAGAGCTCCCTCTCCCCTCTCCCCTCTCCCCTCTCCCCTCTCCCCTCCCCCCTCCCCCCCTCCCCTCTCCCCTCCCCCCTCTCCCCTCTCCCCTCTCCCCTCTCCCCTCTCCCCTCTTTCCACGGTCTCCCTCTGATGCCGAGCCGAAGCTGGACGGTACTGCTGCCATCTCAGCTCACTGCAACCTCCCTGCCCGATTCTCCTGCCTCAGCCTGCCGAGTGCCTGCGATTGCAGGCGTGCGCCGCCACGCCTGACTGGTTTTCGTATTTTTTTGGTGGAGACGGGGTTTCGATGTGTCGGCTGGGCTGCTCTCCAGCTCCTAACCGTGAGTGATCCGCCAGCCTCGGCCTCCCGAGGTGCCGGGATTGCAGACGGAGTCTCGTTAACTCAGTGCTCAATGGCGCCCAGGCTGGAGTGCAGTGGCGTGATCTCGGCTTGCTACAACCACCTCCCAGCCGCCTGCCTTGGCCTCCCTAAGTGCCGAGATTGCAGCCTCTGCCTGGCAGCCACCCCGTCTGGGAAGTGAGGAGCGTCTCCGCCTGACCGCCCATCGTCTGGGATGTGAGGAGCCCCTCTGCCTGGCTGCCCAGTCTGGAAAGTGAGGAGCGTCTCTGCCCGGCCGCCATCCCATCTAGGAAGTGAGGAGCGCCTCTTCCCGGCCGCCATCACATCTGGGAAGTGAGGAGCGTCTCTGCCCGGCCGCCCATCGTCTGAGATGTGGGGAGCACCTCTGCCCTGCCGCCCCGTCCGGGATGTGAGGAGTGTCTCTGCCCGGCTGCCCCGTCTGAGAAGTGAGGAGCCCCTCCGCCCGGCAGCCACCCCGTCTGAGAATTGAGGAGCGTCCTCCCTCCTCGTCCGGGAGGGAGGTGGGGGGGTGAGCCCCCCGCCCGGCCAGCCGCCCCATCCGGGAGGTGAGGGGCGCCTCTGCCCGGCCGCCCCTACCGGGAAGTGAGGAGCCCCTCTGCCCGGCCAGCCGCCTCGTCCGGGAGGGAGGTGGGGGGGGTCAGCCCCCCGCCTGGCCAGCCGCCCCGTCCGGGAGGCGAGGGGTGCCTCTGCCCGGCCGCCCCTACTGGGAAGTGAGGAGCCCCTCTGCCCGGCCAGCTGCCCCGTCCGGGAGGGAGGTGGGGGGGTCAGCCCCCCTCCTGGCCAGCCGCCCCATCCGGGAGGGAGGTGGGGGGGTCAGCCCCCCGCCCGGCCAGCCGCCCCGTCCGGGAGGGAGGTGGGGGGATCAGCCCCCTGCCCGGCCAGCCGCCCTGTCCAGGAGGTGGGGGGGCGCCTCTGCCCGGCCGCCCCTACTGGGAAGTGAGGAGCCCCTCTGCCCGGCCAGCCGCTCTGTCTGGGAGGGAGGTGGGGGGGGTCAGCCCCCGGCCCGGCCAGCCGCCCCGTCCGGGAGGGAGGTGGGGGGGGTTAGCCCCCTGCCTGGCCAGCCACCCCGTCCGGGAGGTGAGGGGCGCCTCTGCCCGGCCGCCCCTTCTGGGAAGTGAGGAGCCCCTCTGCCCGGCCAGCCGCTCTGTCCGGGAGGGAGGTGGGGGGGTCAGCCCCCCGCCCGGCCAGCTGCCCCGTCCGGGAGGGAGGTGGGGGGGGTCAGCCCCCCGCCCGGCCAGCCGCCCCGTCTGGGAGGTGAGGGGCGCTTCTGCCCGGCCGCCCCTACTGGGAAGTGAGGAGCTCCTCTGCCCGGCCACCACACCATCTGGGAGGTGTACTCAACAGCTCATTGAGAACGGGCCATGAAGACAATGGCGGTTTTGTGGAATAGAAAGTGGGGAAAGGTGGGGAAAAGATTGAGAAATCGGATGGTTGCTGTGTCTGTGTAGAAAGAGGTAGACATGGGAGACTTTTCATTTTGTTCTGTACTAAGAAAAATTCTTCTGCCTTGGGATCCTGTTGATCTGTGACCTTACCCCCAACCCTGTGCTCTCTGAAACATGTGCTGTATCCACTCAGGGTTGAATGGATTAAGGGCGGTGCAAGATGTGCTTTGTTAAACAGATGCTTGAAGGCAGCATGTTCGTTAAGAGTCATCACCACTCCCTAATCTCAAGTACCCAGGGACACAAACATTGCGGAAGGCCGCAGGGTCCTCTGCCTAGGAAAACCAGAGAACTTTGTTCACTTGTTTATCTGCTGACCTTCCCTCCACTATTGTCCTGTGACCCTGCCAAATCCCCCTCTGCGAGAAACACCCAAGAATGATCAATAAAAAAGAAAAAAAAAAAAAAAAAAAGTTGGGACCGACTCAGGGGACTTGGGAAGAGAAATATTACTGGGTAAAATGTATCTGCCCTAAAGACATGAACTTTGACTCCATTTTGCTTCCAGTCATTTCTCTTTCACTGAGTCAGTTTGCTCTATCTGTTCATGGTGGGTTTGGATGGTGATTTACGAATTGCTAATATTGCCCCAATATGTTTCTTTACTCTAGAAGGATTACAAATAAAAACCTGAGATTTCTAAAAAAAAAAAAAAAAAAAAAAAAAAAAAAAAAAAAAAAGACTGTGATATTGACAATTTAGGCCTTGGCTTTCTTCCCTTTATTTGGCATTCCTTGCCAAGTGGAACAAAACACACATTTCAGGGTAGGTAGGATTTGCTCTGTCTCTTCTTTCAACTGACAATATGACATACGCACATAGTAAACCTTTCAAACAGTACAAAGATTAACATTTATAGTAAAATATTAATTCTCCTCTCACTGTAAATTCTAAGTCCTGCAGTCCTCTCGGGAAGTAGCCTCTGCTGAGCTTCTTTTACATGCCTTTTCTATGCATATGAATATATATTTTAAATACATATAGATGGTATGTATCTTAAACATCAAAAAGAATCTCTTCTCGCCCCTTCCTTTGCGGAAGCACCATGGCGACGGGGACCCTGTACACATATCCTGAAAACTGGAGGGCTTTCAAGGCCCTCATTGCTGCTCAGTACAGCGGGGCTCAGGTTCATGTGCTGTCCGCACCACCCCACTTGCACTTTGGCCAAATCAACTGCACGCCTGAATTTCTCCGCAAATTTCCTGCCGGCAAGTTTCCAGCATTTGAGGGTGACGGTGGGTTCTGTGTGTTTGACAGCAATGCCCTATGTGAGCAATGAGGAGCTGCGGGGAAGTACACCCGAAGCAGCAGCCTAGGTGGCGCAATGGGTGAGCTTTGCTGATAGTGGTAGAGTGCCCCCAGCCAGTGCCTGGGTGTTCCGCATCATGGGCATCATGCACCACAACAAGCAGGCCATTCAGAATGCAAAGGAGGAAGTGAGGCGAATTCTGGGGCTGCTGGACGCTTACTTGAAGATGAGGACTTTTCTGGTGGGCGAATGAGTGACTGGCTGTTATCAGAGTCGTCTGCACCCTGTTGTGGCTCTATAAGCAGGTCATAGAACCTTCTTTCCACCAAGCCTTTCCCAATTTTGTAATATATTTTATTGTATTTATAATATATATCATTATTATAATATATAATTTATATATAAAATATATGTTATATATCTATATATAATTTATATATAAAATATACGTTATTATATCTATATATAATTTATATATTATATATAATATGTAAAATATTTTGTAATATATTGTAAAATATTAAAGTAATATAATATATAATATATTTATTATATATATTATAACCGCTGGTTCCTCACCTGCATTAACCAGTCTCAGTTCTGGGCTGTCTTGGGGGAAGTGAAACTGTGTGAGAAGATGGCCCAGTTTGATGCTAAAAAGTTTGCCGAGAGCCAACCTAAAAAGGACACCCCGCGGAAAAAGCAGGGTTCACAGGAAGAGCAGCAGAGCCCCAGGCTGAGTGGAAGGAGGAGAAAAAGGCAGCTGCCCCTGCTCCAGAGGAGGAGATGGATGAATGTAAGCAGGTGCTGGCCGCTGAGCCTAAGGCCAAGGATCCCTCCGATCACCTGCCCAAGAGTACCTTTGTGTTGGGTGAATTTTTATTTTATATTGATTGATTGATTGATTGAGGCGGAGTCTCACTCTGTCACCCGGGCTGGAGTACAGTGAGTGGTGTGATCTCGGCTCAAGGCAACCTCCACCTCCCCGGTTCAAGCGATTCTCCTGCCTCAGCCTCCTGAGTAGCTGGGATTACAGTTGCCTGCCACTACGCCCAGCGAATGTTTTGTATTTTTAGTAGAGACGGGGTTTCACCATATTGGTCAGGCTGGTCTCGAACTCCTGACCTTGTGATTCACCAGCCTTGGCCTCCCAAAGTGCTGGGATTACAGGTGTGAGCCGCCGCACCCGGCTGTGTTGGATGAATTTAAACGGCAAGGACTCCGACAAGGACACACTCCTTGTGGCACTGCCATATTTCTGGGGGCACTTTGATGAGGATGGCTGGTCCCTGTGATACTCAGAGTATCGCATCCCTGAAGAACTCACTCAGATCTCCATGAGCTGCAATCTCATCACTGGAATGTTCCAGCGACTGGACAAGTTGAGGAAGAATGCCTTCACCAGTGTCATCCTCTTTGGAACCAACAGTAGCAGCTCCATTTCTAGAGCCTGGGTCTTCTGAGGCCAGGAGCTTGCCTTTCTGCTGAGTCCAAATTGGCAGGTGGACTATGAATCATACACATGGCAGAAACTGGATACTGGCAGTGAGGAGACGTAGATGCTGGTTCGAGAGTACTTTTCCTGGGAGGGGGCCTTCCAGCATGTTGGCCAAGCCTTCAATCGGGGCAAGATCTTCAAGTGAACGTCTCTTGCCAACGCCTACCTGCTTGCACCTGCCCCTTCAGGGAGACGGGGGTCATTAAAGGAAACTGAACATTGTAAAAAAAAGAGTCTCTTCTCTCCCACATGGCTTCCTTCCTTTGGACAACTTTCTTAATCTCTGCTTGTTTCAGATGCCTCATCGATATAAAATTAACATCACAGAATTAATTTGGAATTAATTTGTATTTTTAATAAAGGTCCTGGAAAGGTATCTGACACAAAACGGAGCACTTTGTGTTAGCTATTATTGTTATTTACACTTTTGCCCAAGATCTTGCATTGATAATGGACATAATTACACTTGGAATCCAAATTATTCCAAATTTTTAAAAAAGTTCTATAATACAGACTGTAGAGACGGGGTAATTAGCTGGGCATAGTGATGTCCGCCTGTGGTCCCAGCTACTTGGGAGGCTAAGGGAGGAGGATCTCCTGAGTCCAGGGGGTCGAGGTTGCAGTGAGCCGTGATTGTGTCACTGCACTCCAGCTTGGGTGACATGGCAAGACCTTGTCTCAAAAACAGCAACAACAACAACAACAACAACAACAACAAAACACCAAAATCAAACAAAAAACAGACTGTAAAACACTTCATGAATACCCAGATTTGTGCTAAATTCAAAATAGGATTAAAAAATCCTTTAAGCATATGCTTAGACTATATAGCGTATTCACTACAGAGCAAAATGTACCTTTCCTTAGATACTTTTGCTTTAATTATAAATAGTAGAAGAAAATAAAGAAAAACACATAGGCTTTTTGTGGATTTCTTTGAATTTGTCCATTTGCTAATTTATTCATTCACTGTTCACTTCATCTGTATCTGACACAGACCTACATGAAAAAGAGGCAAATAAAATAGGCACAGTCTTTATTATCATGGAATTTGCAGGATGGGGGAGAAGACACTCCATAGTGAAATAATTATATATATGATATTGAAACAAAAGGTGAAATGCAAGGGGCGTGTTTGTGAGTGTGTGTGTGTGTGTGTGTGTGTGTAAGTATATGTATATAACCTGGTCTAGTCTTGGGTGTAGCAGAGGCATTTTCTTTGGAAGTCTGAAGGAAAAATATTTTGATCTAAGAATTTTATTTCCACCAAATTTGTCATTTAATTCTGAAAGGAATACAATTATTTTCTATTATTGAAAGGCTTATAAAATACACCACACCACTCATATGCTCGCCTAACACACATTATTGGATGATATATTCCAATAGAACCTCTTTCTCATTCTCTCCTTTTCTTGACAAAGCCCTTTTTTCTTCCTGTTTGTACAGAAATACACAAAGTCAAAGTGGAGTTCTTCCAAAAGTTTTTGTTTTCTTACTTATAGAGTTTGTGTTAATTTATGCTAGTGTTTTAATTTTAGTGTATATTGTTACTAAGCATTTAATTTTATATACAATAATTATATATATATATAAATAAAAATGTTAGGCTTGTGGTATATCTATGAAAGTAAAAACAATGATCCGAGTTCACATAAAGTAACCATAATTTACTTGATCTGTCTCATACAGGTGCATATTTCAATATTACAAATGTAAACTTTTGCTATTAGACAATATACTGCAATGAATAAGCTTGTGCATACACAGGTTGAGTATACCTTATCTGAAATGCTTGGGACCAGAAGTGTTTTGTATTTTGTATTTTGGAAATTTGCATATGCCTAATGAAATATCTTGAGGAACCCAAGTCTATACACAAATTCATTTATGTTTCATATACACCTTCTATACATAGCCTGAAGGTAATCTTATACAACATTTTAAATAATTTTGTGCATGAAACAAAGTTTGTGTATCCTGAACCATCAGAAAGCAAAGATGTCACTCTCTCAGCCACATTTGTGAACAATCTGTGGTTGCCATCATTCCTGACTCTGAATTTATATGCTGCCAATAAGTAATCATTGTTTTACTCTTATTCCCACATAAGTACATAACAGTAAAATATGTGACATAGCCTTCATATAGTGAAAAAATGATGTGTTCAGGGTAACAAAGCAGTGCAGTAGCATCATCAGAACACTTGCTGTTGAACAACAGCAACAACAGACAACAGCAAACTTTCAGTCTCCACATAGGCATTCAAAAAATGTAGGATTTTAACCATTTCAGACTTTTTTTTATTCAAGATACTCAACCTATATATCATTTTTCACCTATGCAAGTATATGTGAGAAATATGTCATATGTTGGATTGTTGTGTGAAATATTTCTGCAATTTTGATAGTTACTGACAAATTTTTGTTCATTAGAATCACACCAGTGTCTATTCCAATCATCAGTATATGAGGATACCTGTTTTCCCATAGCCTCACTGATGGAGTGTTTTCTTGAACTTTTCAGTTTTTGCCAGTGTGGTAAGATAAAATGGCACCTCAGAGTAGGCTTAATTCCTGTTTTTTCATTATTAGTTAGAGCATCTGTTTATGTTTAAAGACTGCTTGCATTTTTTTTATTTCCATAACCTTTGCCCATTTTTCATTTTTTCTTATTTTTAGAGATTTATATATTCTAACAAGAGTCCATGTTTGTCTGTGACAGAATCATAAATATTTTTTCTGGGTTGCTCTTTGAATTTATTTATGGTATTTCTTGATGTGCAAAAAGGTTTTTCTTAAAGTTTCTTATGTGGTGAAATTTTTTTTTCATAATAGAACTGATTTATTTATAAAATAAACTTATTCTTACTGTACTTGGCCTGATTATTTGCATGAAGTGCAGCAAGAATAGTTATTTTTCACTTAGGCTTTTTAAATTGGCTTTGACAGAACTCTGTTCGATGAAGAATCTCAGATAAGACTTTTAAAAAGTTGAGCCTAGCCATGGGTTTGTACCCTCAAATACTTATGAGTTGGGCAAATTCCTATGTGGTGAAAATTATCCGTCTTTTCTGTGAGAGTTCTGAATCTCAAGTCATGGTTAGATCATCTTTTTCCACTCTAAGTTTATATAAAAGTTCTCCGTAGTTTCCTTCAGTACTTCAATAGTTTCTTTATTTTTATAATTGAATCTCTGCTTGTAGTTATTAGTTGTGAAGTGCATCAGAAAAGAATCCAACTCTAATTCTATTACAGATCACTAGAGCAGAAATCTGCGCGCAAGGGGAGTTTGGCTGTAGCTTTGAGGAGGGCTTCCAAGAAGCTGCAACCCAAAAGTAAAGGTCAACTGGATAGATAAACACCCTCGCAAACTCTCGAGTCAGCTTTGGGACATTTCGGTTTCTGAAAGTAGATAAAGGAAATCCCATGTTTATATTGCTCCGGCAGAAACAAAAGATAGATCATCTCTAGAGGAAAGTGACTCCATCTTAGGTCAAGTAAAATTATTTATGCAGCCAGTTTTGCAAATACAAGGTCTGGAACATAAGAGTATCCAAGATATCCAGGCATATAAAGGGGAAAGACTAACTGAACAAAATCTAGCAGAAACAAGCATCAGAAAAGATTCACAGGGCTCCAGATACTGGATCTATCAAAACCCCTAAAATAACAATTTTACTCTGCTAAAGGACACATAATATAAACTAGAAAATCTGGCAGAGAACTGAAAACTATAAAATATTGAAATTTTAGGACTAAAGTATCATAGTCAAATTTGGAAATGATAAAAGTTTAGCAGCACATTAGGTACTGTTGAGAGTAGCATTTATTAATTATTAATAATACACTGGTTAGAAGAAGATACCCAGAATGAGCATGGGCACTTCAAAACAGAAAATAAGAGTTTAAGATATGTAAGTGGAATTATTTAGAGAGAGAAGAGAGGTAATGCAAATTTAAGAGAAATACAAGAAAATGTTAAAAGCAGCTGAATTTAAAGAAGACAGATGAACTTAAAAGCAGCAATGATCACTGGCAAGTAACTTCTTGCCAGGAAAAGAATGCCAATCAAAATACTTTATTGAGTGAAAAATTTCACTGAGAATGAAAATGAAATATATAAATTTTTGGATGAACAATAACTGTGAACATTTGTAATCAGTAACACAGCACTAAAGGAAACACTAAAGGGTCTTCAAGCAGAAAAAAAACTCCAGATGAAAATGTGCAGGAGGAAAGAAGAAACAATGGAAATTGAAATTGTGTGGTTCAAACCACTTTAATTTCCATTTTTATTTTAGTCGAATTTCTGTAATTAGGTTATTTCTGTCTCACTGACTTTTTTTTTTCATGATTTCTTTGGCAATTCCCTACGTAGATCCTCAAGAAAGTTTGTAGAGACAATATTTCTAGAATTATTGTACATTACATTTGTAGGGCAGCTTGTCCTACAAAATGTGGCTTCATACTTTATATCCTGGTTTTAATAAAGCCTGAGCTTATGCTTTCTCTTTTAATTATCTTTTAGATATTGCTCAATACTATTCTGGTGTTTTCTATAGCTGCAGAGAAATTTGAATCCTACCTTATTTTTTCCTCCTATTTGTTTCTGTATTGTTAAAGTCTAATAACTTAACTAGATTGTAGCTCAGTATTAATCATTCTGGGTCACTTCTCTAGCTGACAGTGTGTTCTTCTAGTATGTGTACTTAATAAAATTTTTCTAGAATTATATAAATATTTATTCATTTGTTCAAGACTCCCATTATTATTTTGCCTGTCTTCTATATTTATTACAGTTCCTATTTGTGTCTGCGTCTCCATTCTTCACGCTTGACACTTAAACTTTTACACTCTGTGCCCCCTACTATATCTTTTTATATGTTTCTGCTCTCCTTTGCGTTCCTTCAAATTTTGTCTTCATTTTTGCATTTTTTTTCTTTCTTTCTACTTCTGTCCCAAGTTCTAACAGATCACATTTTATTTCTTCTGTTGTTTCACTCACTATCCTTGTTCTGGATTCCTGTATTTCTGTTTTTGACTTCCTTTACAACATGAATGGCTTCATTTAATATTTTAAAAAATTATGACAAAATAACTAGCACAGTTTGCATATTGCTTATGACTTTACTTTCTGAATGTTCTTCGTCTATTGTTAACATTCATTGCTATTTTCCACATTTTAAAAGCATCTTCTAAATGCTTTATTTCTGTGAGCCATCTTTCTCTGATTTTTGGTGCTTTGGTTGGCTTTTATTTTTATAATGCTGTCCAAAATCTTAATTTTATTCTGAGTCAGAACTTTACTATGTGAATTTTTATAAATACTCAATTCGAATTTATCTATCATTTCATTCCATGTATTTATGGAGAGCTTACTGTATATCAGTGTTCTTTGCTTTCTCAGCATTTATAAGATTAGAAAAGGGAAAAATTAAATAAATGCATCCAATACAGTGTGTGCTAAGTACTATGAGAGAAGAAATATAGGATATTATGAAAGCACATTAAGAATATTAAACATTTATGTTCTTCTAATATATTATTACACAAATCCTACATTTTTGGAAGCATAAAAAATTCTATCCTTAGCAAACTAATGCAGGAACAGAAAACCAAATACTTCATATTCTCACTTATAAATGGGAGCTAAATGGTAAGAACTTCTGGACACAAGGGGGCCTATTGGAGGGTGGAAGGTGGGAGGAGGGGAGGATCATGAAAAATAACTAGTGGGCACTAGGTTTAATACCTCGGTGATGAAATAATCTGCAGAACAGATCCCCATGACACATGTTTACCTATGTAACAGACCTGCACATGCACTCCTGAACTTAAAAGTTAAAAAATAATTGGGGCAACAGTAGTCCCAATTTATTTTATGGACAAATAAAAACAAAATAACAGCCAAAAATTATCTCATAAATTTCTAATGTTTGGAAGAATCAAGAAACTATTTCTAGAGAAAGGAATGTCTAAACTGAGATTCAAATCAAAGAGTGTTCCAGGCTGAAGTCACTGTTCATTATGGTATATAAAAACAAGAGAGAACAAGAGAGCTAGGTATTGACAGATGAGTTCCATTGCTTTGTTTCTATTTTATCAATCCATAAATAGAATTTATCTATTAAACCCCAAATGTTAGAGGAACAAATTGTATTTTAAATAGGGTTTATTATCTCCTTTTAGAGCTATTCTCAGAGGCAGGAAAAAGATGAAAATGCATCTTTTAAAAATATTCTCTTTCTGTGAGAAATTTTAGATTAAATAGTTAATATTCAGAGTTAGAAGATTTCAGGTAACAAGATATTTTGGCTGACATTCCAAGAAGAATTTGGAAAATGCTTCCTTTGGAAAAACCCTTGTTAGTTAATGTCATTGCTCTTAATTTTAGTAACTACCTTATTGTGCATCATTTACCAACATGATCCTGCCAGTCTTTGTCTGCCTAACACTTGTACTAGCCAAACTTTGAAGTTTAAAATATCTGTAGAATGAAGTGAAGGCAGCTGTTGAGTGCCTTCAGTATTATCCCTTTGAAAGTAGTGTTTTAGGTCCTCATTCATGGATTCTTGCAGTAAATTGCACATTTCACACTACAGGCTGCTATTAATCCTTTTATTTTCTTTAACAATTATCACCTCCATAAGACTGCATTAATTTCCCCAGTATTTCTCTTCTGTACTACAAAATTCTAAAAGGAATGGCAGCGTTTTCGCCTGATGGGTTAAGAGTTGCCAGCTAATTTCTACTATTATGAAATCCATATGACAAATTTGCAGCATGACAGCTGCTGGACAGCATTCAGGCTGGCCTGTTGGGTCCTAGTTTATTTCTTTGTGTAGAGAAGATACACGAACATTAACTAACCTATCATACTTATGCCACAAATGTCAAAGTCTTGTTATAATTAAATCCTTATAGTATTTCTTTTTATGTGTGAAAATGAAAACATATTTGGGCAACTGTAAATGCATGCTTTTTATTTTTAGAATTGAAACTCAGGTTGTTTATTTAATTTGTCTGGCAAAGAAAAAACTGTGAGGAGGAAAACAGAACCACAAATTCATGGTCTCTTTCTCATTCATCCTGAGTTTCCAAATATAATCCTTTTTGTAACTGAGGGCACACACCCAGAGAGTCTAGAAATTTGCAAATTATGATAAACTGCAAGTAGTAATGCGAATCCTTCTTAGTCAGAATAAGAGAATAATCTGACAAATATGAGTTAAGCTGTTTTAAAAACTAATCCTGTTTTTTCTTTTTCAAAGCATGTGGGTGAATAAAGAAAAGCTAAAGAGGCTAATATTTTATTCCAAGATCCTCTAGGGTCAAACTGGAAATGACAGAAGGGATAAAAATGGGGGGGGGGGGGGGAAATGACTCTTTGGCTGAGTTAGCTTTCTGTTTCAGAGCCTAGTAGATGTTTAAAGCTCTTCCTTTCATGTGCACTTTCATAGATTCTCGTCATGCAGGTAATGCAGTTTTCTCTGCCAGGCCTTCTACCTTCCT